>NC_056734.1:316736685-316791685 GCF_019279795.1 Protopterus annectens
ATTTGTTTTCTGTGTGTTTTTCTACTGTTCCTGAAAAAACAATATTCTCTTTTCCCACTTTTGCTGAACTAGATTAGTCCAGATTTCAGGTTTTGCTGAGTTCTGGACTGTGCTATAGTTTCCTGTGTTGCCAACTTGGATAGGAGGAAGCTTCTCTGTTCACCAGTGAGAGTGGGGAGCTTTGAGCAGCCTATCTGTCCCTGGAGGAGTGGTCTCAGCCCTGAAACTAGTAGCTTATTGGCATTTTGGGTCAATTCCTATCTCTTTCAGTTTCCCTGCTTTAAAACCCGCATTTGCACAGTTTTGCACAAGTATACAGCTCTGCACAGCTCCTCATGGTGTCCTACAGAGTGAAACAGGTAACAGAAAGACCCAAGAGAGACTTTTCAAGATTTAAGTATTTTTTCTCTGTTTTTTTGGTTGACTGCCTTTTCCCACCTAAGAAGTGAATTTCTAACTGATCTGTGCTTTAAAAAGTTTAAATTACATTTGCCTTCTGCTTTTTACAGTTTTTGCACTTGTTTTATATCAATTTAAGTCGTTTTTGTATTGCATAATTGTTGTAGGCTAGACACTAAAGTGCGCTGGCCTGCTTATAACATTTACTGTGTTTTCTGTGTGTTTTTCTGCTGTTTCCTGAAAAAAATAAATTCTGTTTTCCCACCTTTGCTGAACTAGATTAGTCCAGCTTTCAGGTTTTGCTGAATTCTGGACTGTGGTATAGTTTCCTGTGTTGCCCATATCCTTACTTGGATAGGAGGAAGCTTCTCTGTTCACCAGTGAGAGTGGGGAGCTTTGAGCAGACTATCTGTCCCTGGAAGAGTGGTCTCGGTCCTGAAATTAGTAGCTTATTGGCCGTTTTGGGTCAATTCCGGTCTCTTTCAGTTTCCCACCTTTGTAACTCACATTTGCATGGTTTTGCGCCAGTATACAACTCCGCACTGCTCCTCGTGGTGTCCTGCAGAGTGATACAGGCAAAAGAGAGACCCAAGAGACACTTTTACAGATTTAAGTATTTTTTTCTCTGTTTGTTTGCTCCGACTGCCTTTTCCCTCCTAAAAAGCAAATTTCTAACTAAGCTGTACATTAAAAAGTTTAAATTGCATTTGCTTTCTGCTTTATACAGTTTTTGCACTTGTTTTCTATCACTTTAAGTGGTTTTTGTATTGTATAACTTTTGTAGGCTACACACTAAAGTGTGCTGGCCTAATTATAACATTTACTGTGTTTTCTGTGTGTTTTTCTGCTGTTTCCTGAAAAAAATAAATTCTCTTTTCCCACCTTTGCTGAACTAGATTAGTCCAGATTTCAGGTTTTGCTGAATTCCGGACTAAGGTATAGTTTCCTGTGTTGCCCATATCCTTACTTGGATAGGAGGAAGCTTCTCTGTTCACCAGTAAGTGTGGTGAGCTTTGAGCAGCCTATCTGTCCCTGGAGAAGTGGTCTCAGCCCTGAAACCAGTAGCTTATTGGCCATTTTGTGTCAATTCCTATCTCTTTCAGTTTCCCTGCTTTAAAACCCACATTTGTGCAGTTTTGCGCCAGTATACAACTCCGCACAGCTCCTCGTGGTGTCCTGCAGAGTGATACAGGCAACAAAGAGACCCAAGAGAGACTTCTCCAGATTTAAATATTTTTTCTCTGGTTTTTTTTGCTCCGACTGCCTTTTCCCACCTAAGAAGCAAATTTCTAACTGACCTGTGCTTTAAAAAGTTTAAATTGCATTTGTCTTCTGCTTTTTACAGTTTTTGCACTTGCTTTATATCAGTTTAAGTTGTTTTTGTATTGTATAACTGTTGTAGGCTACACACTAAACTGCACTGGCCTGTTTATAGCATTTACTGTGTTTTCAGTGTGTTTTTTTGCTGTTTCCCGAAAACAAAAAATATATCCTTTTTTCCCGCCTTTGCTGAACTAGATTAGTCCAGATTTCAGTTTTAGCTGCATTCCGGACTGTGGTATAGTTTGCTGTGTTGCCCATATGCTTACTTGGATAGGAGGAAGCTTCTCTGTTCACCAGTGAGAGTGGGGAGCTTTGAGCAGCCTACCTGTCAGTGGAGGAGTGGTCTCAGCCCTGAAATTACTAGCTTATTGGCCGTTTTGGGTCAATTCCTATCTCTTTCAGATTCCCTCCTTTAACAACTGCATTTGTGCAGTTTTGCACCAGTATACAACTCCGCACAGCTCCTTGTGGTGTCCTGCAGAGTGATACAGGCAACAGAGAGACACGAGTGAGACTTCTCCAGATTTAAGTATTTTTTTCTGTTTTTTTTTTTTTTTGCTCCGACTGCCTTTTCCAGCCTAAAAAGCAAATTTCGAACTAACCTGTGCTTTAAAAAGTTTAAATTGCATTTGCCTTCTGCTTTTTACAGTTTTTTGCACTTGCTTTATATCAATTCATGTCATTTTTGCATTGTATAACTAAAGTGTGCTAGCCTGTTTATAGCATTTACAGTGTTTTCTGTGTGTTTTTCTGCTGTTTCCTGAAAAAAAAATATTCCGTTTTCCCGCCTTTGCTGAACTAGATTAGTCTAGATTTCAGGTTTTGCTGAATTCCGGATGGTGGTATAGTTTCCTGTGTTGCCCATATCCTTACTTGGATAGGAGGAAGCTTCTCTGTTTATCAATGAGAGTGGGGAGCTTTGAGCAGCCTATCTGTCCCTGGCAGAATGGTCTCAGCCTTGAAATTAGTAGCTTTTTGGCTGTTTTGGGTTAATTCCTATCTCTTTCAGTTTCCCTGCTTTAAAACCCGCATTTGTGCAGTTTTGCACCAGTATACAACTCCACACAGCTCCTGGTGGTGTCCTGCAGAGTGATACAGGCAACAGAGAGACTCAAGAGAGACTTTTCCAGATTTAAGTATTTTTTTCACTGTTTTTTTTGCTCCAACTGCCTTTTCCCACCTAAAAAGCAAATTTCTAACTGAGCTGTGCTTTAAAAAGTTTAAATTGCATTTGCCTTCTGCTTTGTACAGTTTTTGCTCTTGTTTTATATCAATTTAATTGGTTTTTGTATTGTATAACTGTTGTAGGCTACACACTAAAGTGTGCTGGCCTGTTTATAGCATTTACAGTGTTTTTTGTGTGTTTTTCTGCTGTTCCTGAAAAAAAAAATTCTCTTTTCCCACCTTTGCTGAACTAGATTAGTCCAGATTTCAGGTTTTGCTGAATTCCGGACTGTGTTACAATTTCCTATCTTGCCCATATCCTTACTTGGATAGGCGTAAGTTTCTCTGTTCACCAGTGAGTGTGGGGAGCCTTGAGCAGCCTATCTGTCCCTGGAAGAGTGGTCTCGGCCCTGAAACAAGTAGCTTATTGGCCATTTTGGATTAATTCCTATCTCTTTCAGTTTCCCTCCTTTAAAACACGCATTTGCGTGGTTTTGCACCAGTAAACAACTCCGTACAGCTCCTCGTGGTGTCCTGCAGAGTGATACAGGCAACAGAGAGACCCAAGAGAGACTTTTCCAGATTTAAGTATTTTTTTTCTGTTTATTTGCTTGGACTGCCTTTTCCCATCTAAAAAGCAAATTTCTAACTGAGCTGTGCTTTAAAAAGTTTAAATTGCATTTGCCTTTTGCTTTATATAGTTTTTGCACTTGTTTTATATCAATTTAAATGTTTTTTGTATTGTATAACTGTTGTAGGCTACACAATAAAGTGCGCTGGCCTGTTTATAACATTTACTGTGTTTTCTGTGTGTTTTTCTGCTGTTTCCTGAAAAAAATAAATTCTCTTTTCCCGCCTTTGCTGAACTAGATTAGTCCAGATTTTAGGTTTTGCTGATTTCTGGACAGTGGTTTAGTTTCCTGTGTTGCCCATATCCTTACTTGGATAGGAGGAAGCTTCTCTGTTCACCAGTGGGAGTGGGGAGCTTTGAGCAGCCTATCTGTCCCTGGAAGAGTGGTCTCAGCCCTGAAACTAGTAGCTTATTAACCGTTTTGGGTCAATTCCTATCTTTTTCAATTTCCCTGCTTTAAAACCTGCATTTGCACAGTTTTGCACCAGTATACAACTCTGCACAGCTCCTCGGGGTGACCTGCAGAGTGTTACAGGCAACTGGGAGACCCAAGAGAGGCATTTCCAAGTTTAAGTATTTTTTTCTCTTTTTTTTGCTCCGACTGCCTTTTCCGACCTAAAAAGTGAATTTCTAACTGATCTGTGCTTTAAAAAGTTTAAATTGCGTTTGCCTTCTGATTTTTACAGTTTTTTGCACTTGTTTTATATCAATTTAAGTCATTTTTGTATTGTATAACTGTTGTAGGCTACACACTAAAGTGTTCTAGCTTGTTTATAGCATTTACAGTGTTTTCTCTGTTTTTCTGCTGTTTCCTGAAAAAAAAATTCTCTTTTCCCATCTTTGTTGAACTAGATTAGTCCAGATTTCAGGTTTTGCTGAATTCTGGACTGTGGTATAGTTTCCTGTGTTGCCCATATCCTTACTTGGATAGGAGGAAGCTTCTCTGTGCACCAGTGAGAGTGGGGAGCTTTGAGCAGCCTATCTGTCCCTGGAAGAGTGGTTTCAGCCCTGAAATTAGTAGCTTATTGGCCGTTTTGGGTCAATTCCTATATCTTTTAGTTTCCCTGCTTTAAAACCCGCATTTGCACAGTTTTGCGCCAGTATACAACTCCGCACAGCTCCTAGTGGTATCCTGCAGAGTGATACAGGCAACAGAGAGACCCAAGAGAGACTTCTCCAGATTTAAGTATTTTTTCTATGTTTTTTTTTTTTTTGCTCCGACTGCCTTTTCCCACCTAAAAAGCAAATTTCTAACGGACCTGTGCTTTAAATAGTTTAAATTGCATTTGCCTTCTGCTTTTTACAGTTTCTGCACTTGCTTTATATCAATTTAAGTCATTTTTGTATTCTATAACTGTTAAGGCTACACACTAAAGTGCGCTGGCCTGTTTATAACATTTATAGTGTTTTCAGTGTGTTTTTCTGCTGTTTCCTGTAAAAAAAAATTCTCTTTTCCCACCTTTGCTGAACTAGATTAGTCCAGATGTCAGGTTTAGCTGCATTCCGGACTGTGGTATAGTTTCCTGTGTTGCCCATATGCTTACTTGGATAGGAGGAAGCTTCTCTGTTCACCAGTAAGAGTGGGGAGCTTTGAGCAGCCTACCTGTCCCTGGAGTAGTGGTCTCAGCCCTGAAACTAGTAGCTTATTTGCCGTTTTGGGTCAATTCCTATCTCTTTCAGTTTCCCTGCTTTAACACCCACATTTGTGCAGTTTTTTGCCAGTAAACAACTCTGTACAGCTCCTCATTGTGTCCTTCAGAGTGATACAGGCAACAGAGAGACCCAAGAGAGACTTTTCCAGATTTAAGTATTTTTACTCTGTTTTTTTTTGCTCTGCCTGCCTTTTCCCACCTAAAAAGCAAATTTCTAACTGACCTGTGCTTTAAAAAGTTTAAATTGCATTTGCCTTCTGCTTTTTATAGTTTTTGCACTTGCTTTATATCAATTTAAGTCATTTTTGTATTGTATAACTGTTGTAGGCTACACACTAAAGTGCGCTGGCCTGTTTATAACATTTATAGTGTTTTCAGTGTGTTTTTCTGCTGTTTCCTGAAAAAAAATATTCTCTTTTCCTGCTTTTGCCGAACTAGATTAGTCCGGATTTCAGGTTTAGCTGCATTCCGGACTGTGGTATTGTTTGCTGTGTTGCCATTATGCTTACTTGGATAGGAGGAAGCTTTTCTGTTCACCAGTGAGAGTGGCGAGCTTTGAGCAGCCTACCTGTCCCTGGAGTAGTGGTCTCAGCCCTGAAACTAGTAGCTTATTGGCCGTTTTGGGTCAATTCCTATCGCTTTCAGTTTCCCTGCTTTAAAACCCACATTGGTGCAGTTTTGCACCAGTATACAACTCCACACAGCTCCTGGTGGTGTCCTGCAGAGTGATACAGGCAACAGAGAGACCGTAGAGAGACTTCTCCAGATTTAAGTATTTTTTTCTTTGCTTTTTTTTTTTGCTCCGACTGCCTTTTCCAGCCTAAAAAGCAAATTTCGAACTGACCTGTGCTTTAAAAAGTATAAATTGCATTTGCCTTCTGCTTTTTTACAGTTTTTTGCACTTGCTTTATATCAATTTAAGTCATTTTTGCATTGTATAACTAAAGTGCGCTAGCCTGTTTATAGCATTTACAGTGTTTTCTGTGTGTTTTTCTGCTGTTTCCTAAAAAATAAAAATATTCCCTTTTCCCGTTTTTGCTGAACTAGATTAGTCTAGATTTCAGGTTTTGCTGAATTCCGGATGGTGGTATAGTTTCCTGTGTTGCCCATATCCTTACTTGGATAGGAGGAAGCTTCTCTGTTTACCAGTGAGAGTGGGGTGCTTTGAGCAGCCTATCTGTCCTTGGAGGAATGGTCTCAGCCTTGAAATTAGTAGCTTTTTGGCCGTTTTGGGTCAGTTCCTATCTCTTTCAGTTTCCCTGCTTTAAAACCCGCATTTGTGCAGTTTTACACCAGTATACAACTCAGCACAGCTCCTGGTGGTGTCCTGCAGAGTGATACAGGCAACAGAGAGACCGAAGAGAGACTTTTCCAGATTTAAGTATTTTTTTCTCTGTTTTTTTGCTCCGACTGCATTTTGCCACCTAATAAGTGAATTTCTAACTGATCTGTGCTTTAAAAAATTTAAATTGCATTTGCCTTCTGCTTTTTACCATTTTTGCACTTGTTTTCTATCAATTTAAGTCATTTTTGTATTCTATAACTGGTGTAGGCTACACACTAAAGTGTGCTAGCTTGTTTATAGCGTTTACAGTGTTTTCTGTGGTTTTTTTTGCTGTTTCCTGAAAAAAACAAAACTAAAAAAAATATTCTCTTCTCCCACCTTTGCTGAACTAGATTAGTCCAGATTTCAGGTTTTGCTGCATTCCGGACTGTGATATAGTTTCCTGTGATGCCCATATCCTTACTTGGATAGGAGGAAGCTTCTCTGTTAGCCAGTGAGAGTGGGGAGCTTTGAGCAGCCTGTCTGTCCCTGGAGGAGTGGACTGAGCCCTGAAACTAGTATTGTTTTGCCTGTTTTGGGTCAATTCCTATCTCTTTCAGTTTCCCTGCTTTAAAACCCACATTTGCACATTTTTCGCCAGTATACAACTCTGCACAGCTCCTTGTGGTGTCCTGCAGAGTGATACAGGCAACAGATGGACCCAAGAGAGACTTTTCCAGATTTAAGTATTTTTTTCACTGTATTTTTGCTCCGAGTGCCTTTTCCCGCCTAAAATGCAAATTTCTAACTGAGCTGTGCTTTAAAAAGTTTAAATTACTTTTGCCTTCTGCTTTTTACAGTTTTTGCACTTGTTTTATATCAATTGAAGTCATTTTTGTATTGTATAACTGTTGCAGGCTACATACTAAAGTGTGCTGGCCTGTTTATAGCATTTACAATGTTTTCTGTGTGTTTTTCTGCTGTTTCCTGAAAAAAAAATATTCTCTTTTCCCGCCTTTGCTGAACTAGATTAGTCCAGATTTCAGGTTTTGCTGAATTCCAGACTGTGGTATAGTTTCCTGTGTTGCCCATATCCTTACTTGGATAGGAGGAAGCTTCTCTGTTCACCAGTGAGAGTGGGGAGCTTTGAGCAGCCTATCTGTCCCTGGAGGAATGGTCTCAGCCTTGAAATTAGTAGCTTTTTGGCTGTTTTGGGTCAATTCCTATCTCTTTCAGTTTCCCTGCTTTAAAACCCGCATGTGTGCAGTTTTGCACGAGTATACAACTCCGCACAGCTCCTGGTGGTGTCCTGCAGAGTGATACAGGCAACAGAGAGACCGAAGAGAGACTTTTCCAGATTTAAGTATTTTTTTCACTGTTTTTTTTTGCTCCAACTTCCTTTTCCCGCCTAAAAAGCAAATCTCTAACTGAGCTGTGCTTTAAAAAGTTTAAATTGCATTTGCCTTCTGCCTTGTACAGGTTTTGCTCTTGTTTTATATCTATTTAATTTGTTTTTGTATTGTATAACTGTTGTAGGCTACACACTAAAGTGTGCTAGCCTGTTTATAGCATTTACAGTGTTTTCTGTATGTTTTTCCGCTGTTTCCTGAAAACAAACAACAAAAAAAATATTCTCTTTTCCCACCTTTGCTGAACTAGATTAGTCCAGATTTCAGGTTTTGCTGCATTCCGGACTGTGGTATAGTTTCCTGTGCTGCCCATATCCTTACTTGGATAGGAGGAATCTTCTCTGTTCACCAGTGAGGGTGGGGAGTTTTCAGCAGCCTATCTGTCCTTGGAGGAGTGGTCTCAGCCCTGAAATTAGTAGCTTATTGGCCGTTTTTGGTAAATTCCTATCTCTTTCTGTTTCCCTGCTTTAAAACCTGCATTTGTGCAGTTTTGCGCCAGTATACAACTCCGCGCAGCTCCTCGTGTTGTCCTGCAGAGTGATACAGGCAACAGAGAGACCCAAGAGAGACTTTTCCAGATTTAAGTATTTTTTTCACTGTTTTTTGGTCCAACTGCCATTTCCCGCCTAAAAAGCAAATTTCTAACTGAGCTGTGCTTTAAAAAGTTTAAATTGCATTTGCCTTCTGCTTTCTACAGTTTTTGCACTTGCTTTATATCAATTTAAGTAATTTTTTTATTGTGTAACTGTTGTAGGCTACACACTAAAGTGTGCTGTCCTGTTTTTAGCATTTACCGTGTTTTTTGTGTGTTTTTCTGCTGTTCCTGAAAAAAAAAATTCTATTTTCCCACCTTTGCTGAACTAGATTAGTCCAGACTTCAGGTTTTGCTGAATTCCGGACTGTGGTATAGTTTTATATGTTGCCCATATCCTTACTTGGATAGGAGGAAGCTTCTCTGTTCACCAGTGATAGTGGGGAGCTTTGAGCAGCCTATCTGTCCCTGGAGGAGTGGTCTCAGCTCTGAAACTAGTAGCTTATTAACCGTTTTGGGTCAATTCCTATCTCTTTCAGTTTCCCTGCTTTAAAACCCGCATTTGAGAGGTTTTGCGCTGGTATACAACTCTGCACAGCTCCTCGTGGTGTCCTGCAGAGTGATAGAGGCAACAGAGAGGCCCAAGAGAGACTTTTCTAGATTTAAGTATTTTTTTCTCTGTTTTTTTGCTCCGATAACCTTTTCCCACCTAAAAAGTGAATTTCTAACTGATCTGTGCTTTAAAAAGTTTTAATTGCATTTGCCTTCAGCTTTTTACAGATTTTGCACTTGTTTTATATCAAATTAACTCATTTTTGTATTCTATAACTGGTGTAGGCTACACACTAAAGTGTGCTAGCTTGTTTATAGCATTTACAGTGTTTTCTCTGTTTTTTTCTGCGGTTTCCTGAAAAAAACAAAAAAGAAAATATTCTCTTTTCCCACCTTTGCCGAACCAGATTAGTCCAGATTTCAGGTGTTGCTGAATTCTGGACTGTGGTATAGTTTTCTGTGTTGCCGATATCCTTACTTGGATAGGAGGAAACTCCTCTGTTCACCAGTGAGAGTGGGGAGCTTTAAGCAGCCTATCTGTCCCTGGAAGTGTGGTCTCGGCCCTGAAAATAGTAGCTTATTGGCCGTTTTGGGTCAATTCCTATCTCTTTCAGTTTCCCTCCTTTAAAACCCACATCTGCGCAGTATTACGCCAGTAAACAGCTCCATACAGCTCCTCATGGTGTCCTGCAGAGTGATACAGGCAACAGAGAGACCCAAGAGAGACTTTTCCAGATTTAAGTATTTTTTCTCTGTTTGTTTGCTCCGACTGCCTTTTCCCTCCTAAAAAGCAAATTTCTAACTGAGCTGTCCATTAAAAAGTTTAAATTGCATTTGCCTTCTGCTTTATACAGTTTTTGCACTTGTTTTATATCAATTTAAATCATTTTTGTATTGTATAACTGTTGTAGGCTACACACTAAAGTGCGCTAGCGTGTTTATAACATTTACAGTGTTTTCAGTGTGTTTTTCTGCTGTTTGCTGGAAAAAAGTAGTCTCTTTTCCCACCATTGCTGAACTAGATTAGTCCAGATTTCAGGTTTTGCTGCATTCCGGACTGTGGTATAGTTTGCTGTGTTGCCCATATGCTTACTTGGATAGGAGGAAGCTTCTCTGTTCACCAGTGAGAGTGGGGAGCTTTGAGCAGCCTATCTGTCCCTGGAGTAGTGGTCTCAGCCCTGAAACTAGTAGCTTATTGGCCGTTTTGGGTCAATTCCTATCTCTTTCAGTTTCCCTGCTTTGAAACCCGCATTTGTGCAGTTTTGCACCAGTATACAACTCCGCACAGCACCTTGTGGTATCCTGCAAAGTAATACAGGCAACAGAGAGACACAAGGGAGACTTTTCCAGATTTAAGTATTTTTTCTCTATTTTTTTTTTTCCGACTGCCTTTTCCCACCTAAAAAGCAAATTTCGAACTGACCTGTGCTTTAAAAAGTTTAAATTGCATTTGCCTTCTGCTTTTTACAGTTTTTTGCACTTGCTTTATATCAGTTTAAGTCATTTTTGTATTCTATAACTGGTGTAGGCTACGCACTAAAGTGTGCTAGCTTGTTTATATTGTTTGCAGTGTTTTCTGTGTTTTTTTATGCTGTTTCTGAAAAAAGCAAAACAAGAAAAATATTCTCTTTTCCCACCATTGCTGAACTAGATTAGTCCAGATTTCAGGTTTTGCTGCATTCCAGATGGTGGTATAGTTTCCTGTGTTGCCCATATCCTTACTTGTATAGGAGGAAGCTTCTCTGTTCACCAGTGAGAGTGGAGAGCTTTGAGCAGCCTATCTGTCCCAGAAGGAGTGGTCTCAGCCCTGAAACTAGTATCGTATTGGCTGATTTGGGTCAATTCCTATCTCTTTCAGTTTCCCTGCTTTAAAATCCGCATTTGCACAGTTTTTCACCAGTATACAACTCTACACAGCTAATCGTGGTGTCCTGCAGAGTGATACAGGCAACAGAGGGACCCAAGAGAGACATTTCCAGATTTAAGTATTTTTTCGCTGTATTTTTGCTCCGACTGCCTTTTTCTGCCTAAAAAGCAAATTTCTAACTGAGCTGTGCTATAAAAAGTTTAAATTGCATTTTTCTTCTGCTTTTTACAGTTTTTGCACTTGTTTTATATCAATTGAAGTCGTTTTTGTATTGTATAACTGTTTTAGGCTACACACTAAAGTGCGCTGGCCTGTTTATAGCATTTACAGTGTTTTCTGTGTGTTTTTCTGCTGTTTCCTGAAAAAAAAATTCTCTTTTCCCGCCATTGCTGAACTAGAATAGTACAGATTTTAGGTTTTGCTGAATTCCGGACTTTGGTATAGTTTCCTGTGTTGCCCATATCCTTACTTGGATAGGAGGAAGCTTCTCTGTTCACCAGTGAGAGTGGGGAGCTTTGAGCAGCCTATCTGTCCCTGGAGGAATGGTCTCAGCCTTGAAATTAGTAGCTTTTTGGCCGTTTTTGATCAATTCCTATCTCTTTCAGTTTCCCTGCTTTAAAATCCGCATTTGTGCAGTTTTGAGCCAGTATACAACTCCGCAGAGCTCCTGGTGGTGTCCTGCAGAGTTATACAGGCAACAGAGAGACCGAAGAGAGACTTTTCCAGATATAAGTATTTTTTTCACTGTTTTTTTTTGCTCCAACTGCCTTTTCCTGCCTAAAAAGCAAATCTCTAACCGAGCTGTGCTTTAAAAAGTTTAAATTGCATTTGCCTTCTGCCTTGTACAGGTTTTGCTCTTGTTTTATATCGATTTAATTTGTTTTTGTATTGTATTACTGTTGTAGGCTACACACTAAAGTGTGCTAGCCTGTTTATAGCATTTACAGTGTTTTCTGTATGTTTTTCCACTGTTTCCTGAAAACAAACAACAAAAAAAATATTCTCTTTTCCCACCTTTGCTGAACTAGATTAGTCCAGATTTCAGGTTTTGCTGCATTCCGGACTGTGGTATAGTTTCCTGTGCTGCCCATATCCTTACTTGGATAGGAGGAATCTTCTCTGTTCACCAGTGAGGGTGGGGAGCTTTGAGCAGCCTATCTGTCCTTGGAGGAGTGGTCTCAGCCATGAAATTAGTAGCTTATTGGCCATTTTGGGTCAATTCCTATCTCTTTCAGTTTACCTGCTTTAAAACCTGCATTTGTGCAGTTTTGCGCCAGTATGCAACTCCGCACAGCTCCTCGTGGTGTCCTGCAGAGTGATACAGGCAACAGAGAGACCCAAGAGAGACTTTTCCAGATTTAAGTATTTTTTTCACTGTTTTTTTGGTCCAACTGCCATTTCCCGCCTAAAAAGCAAATTTCTAACTGAGCTGTGCTTTAAAAAGTTTAAATTGCATTTGACTTCTGCTTTCTACAGTTTTTGCACTTGCTTTCTATAAATTTAAGTAATTTTTTTTATTGTGTAACTGTTGTAGGCTACACACTAAAGTGTGCTGTCCTGTTTTTAGCATTTACCTTGTTTTCTGTGTGTTTTTCTGCTGTTCCTGAAAAAAAAATTCTATTTTCCCACCTTTGCTGAACTAGATTAATCCAGATTTCCGGTTTTGCGGAATTCTGGACTGTGGTATAGTTTTCTATGTTGCCCATATCCTTACTTGGATAGGAGGAAGCTTCTCTGTTCACCAGTGAGAGTGGGGAGCTTTGAGCAGCCTATCTGTCCCTGGAGGAGTGGTCTCAGCCCTGAAACTAGTAGCTTATTAACCGTTTTAGGTTAATTCCTATCGTTTTCAGTTTCCCTGCTTTAAAATCTGCGTTTGCACAGTTTTGCACCCGTATAGAACTCTGCACAGCTCCTTGTGGTGACCTGCAGATTGTTACAGGCAACAGAGAGACCCAAGAGCGACATTTCTAGATTTAAGTATTTTGTTCTCTTTTTTTTGCTCCGACTGCCTTTTCCGACCTAAAAAGTGAATTTCTAACTGATCTATTTCTGATTTTTACAGTTTTTTGCACTTGTTTTATATCAATTTAAGTCATTTTTGTATTGTATAACTGTTGTAGGCTACACACTAAAGTGTTCTAGCTTGTTTATAGCATTTACAGTGTTTTCTGTGTTTTTCTGCTGTTTCCTGAAAAAAAAAATATTCTCTTTTCCCATCTTTGCTGAACTAGATTAGTCCAGATTTCAGGTTTTGCTGAATTCTGGACTGTGGTATAGTTTCCTGTGTTGCCCATATCCTTACTTGGATAGGAGGAAGCTTCTCTGTGCACTAGTGAGAGTGGGGAGCTTTAAGCAGCCTATCTGTCCCTGGAGGAGTGGTATGAGCCCTGAAACTAGTAGCTTATTGGCCATTTTGGGTCAATTCCTATCTCTTTCAATTTCCCTGCTTTAAAACCCGCATTTATGCAGTTTTGCACCAGTATACAGCTCTGCACAGCTCACACAACACTATTGAGGGTGGGTGGGAAAATAACTGTAGCCACTAAATGAAAGTTTTAAACAAATCAAGGAGCGGAAACAAAAATGCACAGAAAAGCTCGGATAGAGCACTCACAAACAGAAAATACAACTCTCAGTATGAGAAAAGCAGTTTACAGTTAAGTAATGTTAAGACAGTATAAAATAGTACATAAATGCAGTGAAACAATAAAAAAAGCTTTATAACAGTGCAAAAATGTAGTAGATCAACTATATAGCACAATTATAAGCATTTCAGAAGTGCAGTTCAGTGAAATAAGTGTAAGAAATAACTTATCCTGCTCTTGGAATCTAATTTCATTCCCCTTTTATCTTTCTCTTCTTCTCTATTTCACATACTCACCCAACTTCTCTTCCCTTGTTCAATCAACCGACATCAGTCATAATTATAGCTTCAAAACTTCTCCTTTGCTTAAGTGGTCTTTTTATGTTTTATGTTAATCCAGTGCTTTCAGTCTTACTATTTTTGCCATTTTTTTCTCTTCCATAGTTTTTAAAACCTGTAAGGCAGATTTTTAGCTCCTCTTTGTCTCCCTTCACTTCTGCTCGTTATTTCGCTTTCCATTTTCTGCCTCCTTATCCATGTTATCCCATCCTGCCCATTTATCCATGTGCTGTCTTGGTTCATTTCAGATTATTCAGCCTTGAATCCCTTTTTTCCTTTCTGTTTTTTGTATTAGGTTGTTCTCATACCATTGACAAATTCACAGACTGCTAAGCCCTGCAGAGTTACAGTAACTACAAGAAGAATTTTAATAGAAATCAAATAAATCATGTTTAGTTTAAAACTTGCATATACACTAAACAAATGACATAACTCTTTTCTTGCTGACCAGTATTCTTCTTCATCATGAGTTTGGCGTTTCAGTCATTTATGCCATACATATATATATATATATATATATATATATATATATATATATATATATATATATATATATACATGTGTGTGTGTATGTGTACCATCATAATGTCAGTAGGCCCATCATCGAAACAACTTCTGTAAACTCTGGACTGTGACTCCTCAAAACCATGAACACCGATATTCCGAATCACAAAATCTCTCCACCTTTTTGACCCATGGTAACACCTGATTTAGGTATGGAGTGGTCGGAAATGTAAGCATTTGCTGTCTTCTTCAGCTTTCTGACATGCCAGAGGTACAGAATTCATGGAAACGACTCGACCATGTGCAAGTTCGGGGATATGCTTTCCAACATTATGATGGTAAATTATATATATATATATATATATATATATATATATATATATATATATATTCAGGTTCATATTATGTTATCGAAAGATAACGTAATCGAACGATCAAAACTTTAAATGGCAGCATTTTAAAGCTTGTATTGTGGGGAGCTGCGCCCCACACACCCCCACTAAATATATATTCCAACTCCGAGATTGCACTACAGTGAGGAAAGGGCAAATATTCCAGTCTTCACTGTACTGTGATCCCACAATGCGATCTTCGAAATGCTGCTATTTTGAAGTTTTGATCATTTGATTATGTTATCTTTCGATAACATAATAGGAACCCTATATATTCTACTGCTGTAGATAGATAGCAGTACATGCTACAAACTGGTAGGAGTTGTTTGAAAATTAAAAACACAAGATTGTCTCTGACATGAATGTTAGGCTCTAATCAATGACTGCTAGTTTGCATGTTTTGGAAAGTGGCTGCACTGTGAGCAAATAGTACTTAACCAAGTGTGCTGTAAGAGGTTTTGAACTACAGCCCACAATTATTAGGTATTCATTTCTACACACTTTAACCATTTCACAGCACTTGCAAGTCTTCAAATAGCATTTGAAATCTCACCCTGTAAAGTTCTCTTTGTCAGTCTTCTCATATTAGACTTTGTCAGTTCCATTTTCATACTGTCATTTTTGATACACAAAACATATACCCAGATGTTTCCTAAAATATTTTATTAATATGAAAGGCTTTGTTTAATCCAGTTTCAGCTGAAAGGAGCAAGAACATAGGATGCAGCAGCATTTTCTAAGTACTGGCATCTGTTGCTTGACTGCAGGACCTGTCCTCCCTCCATCCCAGTAACTAGTATAATGATCTCCAAGGCTGCTGAAATCCGAGTGCTAGGGGAGAACTTGCCATATGGCCAAAATGCTGATTTACATTCCATTTGTTTAAACAAGTATCAAGATTCCCATTTTCAAATGACAATGGTCCTTGATCCACATGAAGACACACATTCTATGAAATAAAGTTTGTGATTTTTTTTTCCTTTGATATAAATCCTTACCTCAGGACACCTGCATACTACACTTTGCTGTCTAGACAAATAAAATCCTATTATCTAGTTGTTCAAAGGAGCATACCTATCAATTGTCCAGATTTTCCACATATGTCCAGGTGTTTACATCATATTTTTGGTCTATTTCTCAAAAAGTTGTGGTTTGCTGGCAAATCATTGAGGACTGAAGCAAAGAAAAAGCACTGGATACCACGTCTCGTCCCAATGCCACACAGTTTATTGAAGCACCAAACAGGGAAGCACAAAGTCAACACTAAAAAGAAAACATTAACGCTCCTATAATATCCACACGTTTTTGTCCAAAAACTTCATCAGATGTAAAAGCTTTGAAAATGTGTCTTTCACACAGCGCTACAGCTAATGTCACCATTCCTGGCTCTGGGATCAAATCATCTCCAGTCTACAACCATCCTTAACAAACAGTTACTTCTCTTCTTATATCAGTGAGCTCCCCATTACGAACCCAAATATCACATCGTCTCAGTGCAGAAGTTGTAATTAAGGTTGTTTGTAGACTGGAGAGGAGGAATTTTTTGGACGAAAATGTGTGTATATTATAGGAGCGTTAATGTTTACTTGTTAGTGTTGACTTTGTGCTTCCCTGTTTGGTGCTTCACTAAACTGTATGGCATTGGGAAGAGACGTGGTATTCAGTGCTTTTTCTTTGCTTCCTTGTTTTCCACTAAACCACATTTGTCACCCTGTTTTTGGTTTTCATTAAGGACTGAAGTCAGAAAGTAATGGAAGGTAGTTGAGTTTCAGACTTCATATCCATAATAAAGTTCATGGTAATGAAATACCTGTTATTCTATCAACTTTCTAAATTTGTAAGAGCAATATTTAAAAAAGTGTCCCTATTTTTGGGCCTTTGTCACCCTATTTGTGGCTTTGCCAGATTTTCTGCTGTAAGAGGTTGAGAGGTATGTAACGAGCCTAACTGTTTTCTTCACATGAAAACTATGTCTAAAGGTCCAGGATATTTTTATTTATGTTTCACTCTCTGTTCTTGAATGTTTTTTTTTCTTTTGATGAGGTTTGGAAGACCTTCCTATATTTGAAGTTTCCACTTACACTTTCTTTCATCTTTTCATTCTGTTATATTCCATTGTTGACAGTCCCCACTCCACACTACTAACTGCTGTCAGATAGTTCTCTTCCCCTTGGATAACCCAGCTAGCTGGACCTCCCATTCATCAGCTTTTACCCATGTTCCCTCAAGTCCCTCTGGGCTCCGGTTTGTCTTCTGCCAGTGTGAAGCTTTGGTGAACCTAAACATTTATACACTTGCTCTTTCTTTACTTGTTCTTGTCCATCAGCAGTCTATTTAACTATTTATTTACTTGCATTTTGTTGACTGTATTAGTCTTACTGGGCAGAGCTCATTTTCAGAGGAGACCCAAATACATCAATGTACACAAAGTATTAACATCTAACCACAAATTCTGTAACATTGGCAGATAAAAGATATATAACATTGAGACTAGATAGTTACAATTTATGTATTTTACATTTGTTAACCAGGTTATTCTGACTGAGCTTTTGGCTCATTTTCAGCAGAGACCCTGGGAGAAAAGCTCCTCAGAGAATAGAGTTTAGAAAAATTCACTAACAATCAACAAGAAAGATTACTTTCAGGTTACAAATAACAAATGAAATGAATGGTAACAAAATTATTGCTTTTTAGGTATAGACAGCATTTATGCAAAAGTAGGATGGAGAGAGGCTCCAAAGTGCAATAAAATATAGCAAAATCAGTTACAATCAGCAAGGAATAGCAATCAGGTTAAAATGGCATATTAACTGTATAATACCTGTGTAGGTTTAGAGAGCTTAGATCCAGAAAATAAGATGGAAGATACAGTGAATTAAAGAGGTGATGTCCATTAAGAAAGTCAGTGAAGTAAATGTTTTTTATGAGAGCAGTCAGATATAATATAGATGAGACAGACAGGGAGAAAAGGTAGGAGAGGAAGGGAGGGAGTAAGAATGGATAGAAGGAGGGAAGTTGAAGGAAAAAAAAGGTAGAGATAAAATTTGGGTAAGGAGGAGTATTAGCCGAATGGGTAGTAGCTTCAGGGGTATGACTACAGTATATATATATATATATATATATATATATATATATATATATATATATATATATATATATCTATATATAGCTATATATAGCTTTGAGAATGGGTACTATTACAGAAAATGTTTGTCAAAAAACAAGTGCATAAATGTTATAATTATCAAAGGGGAGCCATATGTGGTTAAATTAATACTAATGAGTAAATTAGAATAAAAAAGGAGTGAATAATGGTAGAGGTGGATGAAAAGTTGTCAGGCTGGAAAGATATAGTGTGACATTGAAATTAACAGAAGACGGTTTTGGTTGGTTAGTAGTAGTAGTAGTAGTAGACTGATCATAGATGAAATATGCATGGTAGTGGTTATTACTTGTTGAAACAGAAGAGATGCCATGTCTGGACAGTGCAATTTGGTGGTTCCATGCAGTCATCATTCTCTCCTGTGTATCAGTCTTCTTTCATGTCCCCCTTTTGTGTTTATGCATTACTACAGTGCCTCGAGTGTTTTCCCCATGTAGTTTTTCACTGCATATTACTCTTTCTCTGTGCTACTACAGAGCAGCTTAAACAAGAAGCAGAGATCACCTTTGTGCCTGCATAATAATCTGTTTTGCTATATTCAGCATTTTAAGCCATTGTATTCATTACTCCTCTCCCTAGCCATGCATCCATTGCTTGTAAAGGATCTATTGCTTTCTGTTGACCTTTATCTTCTCCTCTTTGTCTTTATCCTTGAAGCATTTTGAGTCTGTATTACAACATTTAAACCTTACCTTTTACTTTTTTGGATGCCTGCCAATCTCCTTTGTGTCTTTTATATCCGGCCTGCAAGTGCTAATTGCCCTTACTCTCCATTAGTATCATAGGACAAGACTGCACGCTTTAACACTGTTTGTTTGTGTATTCCAGCCAGTCTGTATTGCCTTCCTTTTATTTTTGTATCCTTCCATCTTGGTTGTCATTATAGTTCTTTATACCTCTTAAAGATTTCCTCCTATGTTCTATGTTTTCTCAGACCTGCTGTGGTCAGCACTAAGCATATGAGTCTGTTGATGAATCCAGGTAACTGACTTCAGCATCTTTCACTCCTTGTTGCTCTGCTTCTGCTTTTTCTGCTTTTTCATACTTTTCTCTTTTCTTTGTGTCACCACCCCATAAACACACACACACACACACACACACACACACACACACACACACACACATGCGCATTGTGTGTAGCTGTTGACTTCAGCTGGATTACCTGTTTTGAGTGTTATTTGGGTTTTGTCTTTTGTTTTTGTGCCTTTGTATTCCTTTTCCAGAACTTGCATTAACTGGATTATCCTTCCTTATTCTCGGGTTCCATGATAATACTGTTTTCCTTTGTTTTCTTCTTTCTGGGTGTATCTATGTCCAAAGATCTGTATTTTAATCTGTGTCCTCCTCCCCCTTCACTTGCTTTGCAGCTCTGGTCCATCTTTATTACTTTTCCTTGCCTTTGATCATTGTGGTTCTTGGCAAAATCTCAGCAATGAAGCAATCAACTTCTTTCTCTGTCTGCATCCCATCAGTCTCCCAGTCCAGTACATCAGAATACCTTTTAAAGGCTCCTATTCTCACTGCCTTCAGTCTGTAGATTTTCCTTTGCCTGTACAGGTCATCAAAAATGTCCTTCACAATTGTTATCTACATACACCTAAAATTAATTGCTTTTCATGGTTTTAGCTTATCCCAGCATCTTTTCTTTTGATTTGTGTAAGTGCAGATATGCAAGCACTTTTTTTGGAAAACTTCCTCTGGTCCTTTTCTTCTTGAAACTCCATGGAAATTTAGCAGCTTGGATTTTTATTAACCAGTTCCTGCAAGAAGTTCTCCAGTTTTGTGTATAGAATTCCTTCTGACAGTCTCTCAGTCCTGGTGTTGCTGCATCTGGATCTATTTTCTAAATCATACAGATAGTGGATTGTCCTGTTTGATTCTCAGCTAGAGCATCTTCTGTGTGGAGACATGCGTAAAGGGGCGTACCTTCGTTGAAGGTTGTACGTCAGGGCTGGCAACTTGGCACATAAAAATCTACTGCCAATCATTAGTGGACTGGAGTTCCACTGTGGCGAACCCTAACCAGAAAAAGCCAAAAGACACAAGAACAGCAGATAGTGGATTGTCATCTAATGATTCTTTCCAGCTCCTGCTGCTCTCCTGCACTTCCAAATTAGTGCTGCTTTGTCATCTTCTAAATGCTGAGTTTTTCCTTCAGTTTCTCCCTTTCTGGTTGCTGGATGCCTATGTGTTCTTTGGGCTTCCCAGTGTCATCTGCTTTTCTCACAAGATTTTGGAACATTTTACATAGCTGCTCCTCCAGTGGGACAGCTTTAAATGCTACCATCTAGCCCTTCTTCTGTTCCATTTCCCCTTCGTGCATATTTTGTTCCAGTGTCTGACTGGTGACTTCATATTTTTTCACTGCTTTCTGTCAAGAGAAGACAACTTAGGATGCCATCTTGCTTCAGATATATCCATCTACCTTGCAAGCAAAGTACACATTGCATTTCTTTGTATGTGTTTTTATTTATTGAGGCTAATATCCTATTTTAGGTAACACTGATTTCACAGGCATTTATTGATAGAACTATGGTTGTACTTAACTTAATGATTTTGTTTCAAAGCAATTTACATGGGGCATTTGACAGACATCACCTAGTAGCATACATCAATTTAATATCACTGATTTACTGTAATGCTATATAAAAAAATAATTAATGAATTAATCAATCAATCTCCTGATGGCTACCTGGAAGATGGCTGTAATCCCCTCTCCATGGATGCATGCCATTTGGCATTTGATTGTACAGTCCACAAAAGCTCCTTGGATGAATAGAGAATTAACTCCCTAAGGAACTTTAGTCACAGAGGAACAGCTAGAAGAAGTCTTCATCTATGCATTACTGGATGACTCTAATCATGCTCAATTCTTTTTAGTAGAATCATGCCCTTCAAGGTTTAGTTACAGTTAAACATAAACAATTTTCAAGGAAATGGGGACTCAGTGGTTCAAAGGACTTTAGCTGTTTGAACAGCTGTAGTAGAATCAAAGGAAATGACCACTCATTTTTGAGGTGTAATAGGCCTTGACTGTAGAAGGAGCGTACATAAGAAGCATTAATTTGTGAAATCCTTTCAACCAAGTTTCTCAAAAATTTTCTGACCAAGTACCACTACCACCATATTTTTGGCATACTTCCTGCTCAGTTATATAAATGGCCAAACCAGATAACATCAAGTAGTGTACCTCCTCAATTCCAATCACTTTTAATGACTGTGATCCACTTAAATAAACATGCAGTCCACACACTAGTGCACTCATACCAACTTTATTCCAAAGTACAAAAATAACTAAGTGCTTTCATCTTTTATTTTCTGGGACTTCACCAGAGCAGATACAAACAAGTACCAATGGCTTTTATACCATAAAAACTTCTCCCTCTTATTTTTACATTTGCATAATTAATTTAAAGCCGTATTGATTATATTTAGCAAAATAAATTATTATAAAAATATATAAATATTAAAACTAAGTTGATATGTTGCCACTACTAATAGCTAAAAAGTTTATAGACTTAATTGGAAGGATTTCATTTTTAAAACACAAACTACACACACTGAGTCATTCAAACCATAGGGAACAGTTGTGTGTTTTTTTTTTAACTGCCACTGTATTTCTTTTATCTCTGATCTAATTTTCCATGTTCCCCCTTATCATCTATGTCTAAGGAATCAATTACAAAAAACACAAATACATGTTCTCTGAAATTTTTTATATGTCTCCATAATGCACTTTTTTGTTCTTTAACCCTTATATCACAAATATGTTCAAACATTCTTTCTTTTAAAGCTCTCTCAGTTTTACCAATGTAGCAACTGAGGCAGTTCTTACACTGAGCCATATGCACTACCCTTTATGTGTAACAGTTACAGTACTTGGAGCTCTTAACTTTCCCATTACCATCAATACATATAAACTTGCCCTCGTTTATTTGGGAACAAAGTTTACATCTACCCCACTGTTAGGAAAATGTATAACTGCAATGCAATATGTAGGCTTAGTGTATTAAAATGTACAACTGCAATGTGCAGGTTTAGTGTATTAAGGGTTAAAAGGAGTTAATACATTTATTCTGCTTATTCTAGAAGCTCTGAAAAGAGAACAATGGACTCCTGTAAATCCACCATGGTCAGCAGAAAGTGTATTGAGGCCAGGACTGTACCTTGAATGTATCATATCAGAACTAGAGAATGAATTGTGAGAAACTAAGGGAAGCTGAAACAAACTCAAGGCCAGGTTGTTTTTCTCAAAAAACATGTTTTTGCAAGACAGCAATTATTTGACCATGTCAGCAGCAAATCTAATAATATCATCTTTCTGTGAACTTGTAGAAAACTGTATAAAAACTGTAGGCTGAACTATGGAAAATCAGACAAACCTTGTACCTACATGCTTTGTCTCCTTGCTGCAAGTAATAAAGGGTGCCTTGCTTGAACCTAACGTGCATTGATCTTTGTGTTTTCCTTTACAGATTGGTCCTTCAGACCAGAATCCCTCTCTTCACCTCGGATCAGACGGCCAGGTGGCTGAAACCGTACGGGGAAGAAACCAAATCGGGTCTTCTTATATGTGAAGTCCTCCGACTGAATTGTCGTCAAAAGAGGCCAGCCACTTTCTGATCTGTGACTGAAAGACGGGTTTTCCGCGAATCGGTGATCAATCACTGGGCTCAGGTAAGGTGAATCTACTTTTTTTCTGTTTTAGGATCAGGGACTAGATGTGTATTGTTTTTTGTCAGATTGTATTTTTCTTACAGTCAGGGATAAGAAAGGTACTATCTTGTCATAGATCGTGAGAAACAGAATAAGTAGACTTTAGGTAGTCATTCTGAAGAGACTATAACAAAATCCGTGGTACACGTTAAAACTAGAGAATCAAGGTGAAGTTAAGTAACAATCAAAAGTAAGGGAAAATGGTTAATAACCGTGCAAAAATACCCCGAGACCCACCATTAACGGAAGATGCAAAATATATGCAGTCACAGCGCGCAGACAGTGCCAGATACTTTTCAAAATGGGTTATTAAATACGAATTTGATGGAAAATTGGAAAAATCCTCACTCATCAAACTTATTAAACAACTTAAAACTGATTCTAAAGGTCAGGTAAAAAGCAACGACAGTTAGGAATTCCCCAGGCACACAGGTGGCTGGAGGAAGTAAACCGTAAAAGAACAAGGATTCAAAAACAATGTTTTTAGATAGGGAGGATAACAACCTAGTAATAGCGACAGCACCTCCGCCTCCCCCTCCCTTACCAGAATATGGAGCGAGTAGACAGGTAGATCCACCTCCGCTATATTCTGTGGTCACTGAGGATAGGGACGCTATAAAACTAGCTAAAATAAGGGATCCCATTGAAACTAGGTCCCAAGCAAAAGCAGGTAATCGAGAGTCATAGCAGAAATTTAAAGACACACAACCTGCGGGAGAAGAAGAAGAGGAAATATGTCCACTCATAGAAGTACCGAACCCTCAGGCTGGGCAGGATAATCAGGATCCAACTATCTTAGTATACAGACCCTGGACTCCGGAAGATATCCGGAAAGCTACAAAAGGGATTCCCCATCCGAAAATTAATTTTAGAAAATTCTCAGATGATTTACAAGGAATGAAGCTAAGTTATCATTTAAACGGGGAAGAAATAGAAAGGGTAGTTCGACAAATTGTAGGGCCAGACTGGTACATGATTTGTGGCAATTGGAATCCTCGTGATGCTGAACAAAAACCCCTTCCTCATAGCAGTGCAGATTTAGATGCTAGAGTAAAAGGACTTACAGACCGCATCTCTGAAAAATGGAAACCTAAGGCAGACTGGATGTGCATTAATCAATGCATCCAACAGGAGGGTGAGACAGTTGACCAATATTTCGCTAGGCTACTGGAATGTTTTAATAACCACTGTGGGATGCAGATCCCCAAAGACCAAAAACAAGATTCACCATATGAACAGCAGTTGAAAAATGCATTTTTGAAAGGCAATAGTGCACCTATAAGCCGTTTCATTACAAAACATATGGTTGATCATCGAACTGGCAGGCTACAATCTCTACTCGAATATGCTAGGCATGCTGAAAGGCATTTCAATAGCAAAAAGAAAAAGAAGGCTCAAGTACTTTCTGTAGAGGATGGAGCGGAAGTTTATGTAGTACAGCCCGGAAAGAAGGGCAGGAAAAATGCACAGGGAGGTAGGCAGTTTGATCAACAATCAGAAGACTTTGAAGGATGCAAGAAAAGGGGTGAATGTTTCAAATGTGGTAAAAAGGGACATTTGGCAAGGGATTGCAAGAAATATAAGAAAGCAACTATGGAAGACAAGGAAGGTGAAGACTGACTATATGATAGTCAGAAATCATTAGAAGGGGCTAGTGCAGAAAGGAAAATGAGAATGTGAAAAGGGAATTAGAGGAAGTACAGGGAATTGATGGCGGTGAAGTAGAAGATGAAGTACTAGACTTGGCTTTATTGATCTTGGAACTCTACTTAACAGATACTAAACCAGAAGTTATACTTTCGGTGGAAGGCAGGGAAGTCAAATTTTTGTGCGATTCAGGGGCATCACGAACTCTGATACACCCCTCCAAATTGTCAGAAAACTCAGAATCATCCAACTACATATTAGTCAAAGCAGCTAATGGGCAGCTATATCGGGAACCCCTCTCCCGCAATATTACAATAACTGATCCTGTTTCAGGATTGACACAGAAAAGTAAGATTGTAATTTCTGCAAAGTGCCCAGTGAATCTCTTGGGTAGGGATCTCATGCAGTTATTTGGTATAGCAGTAGTCCCAACCATGCAGGGAATGGAAGCACAGCGACAAACTGACACCTTTACGGTGAAATCGGGGGGTGAAATATTTTATTGGTATGGTCAGGACTTGTTCACAACTGGTCCGTGGACTGTGACCAAGGAGCTGATGAATGTAGCTATCAGTAAGTTTCCCTCCCTCGACATTGATAAACAACACCTGTTACATTGTACCCTATATTTTTGTAATACACCAGGACCTGATAAGGAATATGAAGAAAAATTATTTAAGGATCATACAAATAGATTGGTGCTGCGTAACCTGTACTGGGACACAGAAGGGAATAGTGTAGTCAGCTGTTCGCTGCCTCAGGAATTTTTAACACTTTATAAATCTAATCGATTACCGCATGTTAGCCTGACCAATAATAAAAATATACAGTGGGCAGACCTAGGGGAGAAAGCCACAAAATGTGAGAAACAAACAGAACTGGAACTGTCAGGACAGGGAATACAAGTACAAAAATTGAATTGGGTGACACGGACCAACCCAGCTGTGCACCTGCATTCTCTCGAAGACAGCTGATGGACACTCCTACTGAAGGAGGAAGAAAACGCCTTGCGAGATGTACCAGAGACTCTCTGGTCAGCAGGGAAATCAGATGTAGGACTTATCCGTACAGCAGGGCCAGTTAATATCACACCGAAATCAGCATTTAGACCGCAGAAAAGACAATACCCCTTAAGGAAAGATGCAGAGGCAGGGATAAAACCTATCATAGCAGCATTACTTAAGGGAGGGGTACTAGTGGAATCTCCCGATTCTCCGTGTAATACACCTTTATTTCCAGTTAAAAAAGCCAATGGAGAATGGCATATAGTCCAGGATTTGCAAGCTGTGAATGATGCAGGAATGCCAAGGGCACCCATAGTGCCAGATCTACACACTCTGTTAAATGACTTAAAACCTCAACAAAAGTATTTCTCTATGGTGGATATTAGTAATGCATTCTTTTCAATACTGATACACCCAGATAGCCAGTATTGGTTTGCATTCACATTTCAGGGAAAAAGATACACATATACGTGACTACCGCAGGGATATTGTGAGAGGCCTACGATATTCTCACAGGAAATGTCAAGAAACTTGGCAAGGTTTAATCCACCGAAGGGTAGTCAGATTTTACTTTATGTTGATGACATTTTGTTAGCGGCCTCCACCCAACAGGATTGTAGGGAAGATACAGTAGCACTTCTATGATTTTTAGCTGCTGAGGGACATAAAGTAAACAAAGACAAACTGCAGCTCTGGAAAAAACAGATGAAGTACCTAGGATATGTGATATCCAAGGAAGGTAGAACATTAGATGAGGACAGAAAAGTGGCAATCTTGCAGGCACCAAAGCCTACCACCAAGAAGGAAATTATGTCCTTCTTGGGAATGACTAATTTTTGTCGAAGCTGGATTCCAAACTATGCCTTGGAATCTGCACCCTTAACTGACCTTATATATAAGACACCCATGGCAGTGCAAGATTTGTTATAATGGACATCAGAAGCAGAATTGGCTTTTTGTAAACTGAAACAATTAATAGCATCCTCTCTAGTTCTGGGATTACCAAATTATCATAAACGTTTTTTCCAGACTGTAGATTGCAAGCAGGGTTATATGACATCAGTACTAACACAACAACATGGGGATAAGCAACGTCCCATTGCTTACTATTCATCACAGCTGGACCCAGTGGCACGGTCACTACCCCACTGTGTCCAGGCAGTTGTTGCAGCTGCAATGGTGGTACAGGCATCAGCTTCAGTAGTTTTGTTCCACCCCCTCACTTTGAGGGTACCCCATGCAGTCATAATTATCTTGTTGCAAGAAAAGGTGGCATTTCTTTCCCCTGCTAGGCATCTGTCCTGCATGACTATATTATTGAGCCAACCTCATATGACAATTGAACGATGCACGACTTTGAACCCTTCTACTCTGCTACCAACCCCTGCAGATAGCACACCGCACCACTGCCTGCAGGTAATTGAACAAAAGACACTACCTAGAAAAGACCTCACAGATATCCCCTTGGATAATGCTGAGGTGACATACTATGTGGATGGCTCATGCAAAAGGGGCCCTGCTGGACAGAACCTAGTAGGATATGCAGTAGTCTCTGATACTGAAGTTATAGAAGCAAAATCTTTACCGCACCATTTATCTGCACAGGCAGCAGAATTGATTGCCCTGACATGGGCATGTACTTTAGCAAAAGGTAAATGTGTAAACATTTTTACTGATAGCCAGTATGCTTTCTCTACTGTACATGTGTTTGCACAACAGTGGAAAAACCGAGGAATGACAACATCTACTGGCAAACCTATAAATCATGCGCAGTTTATTTTAGATCTTTTAGAATCTATTCAGTTACCTCAGAAGGTGGCCATTTACAAATGTGCAGCTCACACTAAGCAACAAGATAGGATTTCAAAAGGTAATGCAAGAGCTGATACAGCTGCAAAACAAGCAGCTACAGAGGTATTTCTTCTAAATGAGGAATTACAACCCTCTGAAATTTTGAATCAGGATATGTTAAAAACAATGCAGACACTTACTACGCAAGCTGAAAAACAGCAATGGATAAAACAAGGAGCAGTCCTCGAAAATGGGCTATACATCTCTAAGGAAGGGAAACCAATGCTACCCTCTAATTTGTTCTGATATGCGGCATTGTTGAGCCATGGGCAGTGCCATGTCTCAACAGGGGGGATGATACAGCTGGTGAACCAATTGTTCACAACGTACGGATTTACAAACTATTCTAAAAAATTTTGTTTAATGTGTCAGATTTGTAACAAACACCATGCATAGGGGGCGATAAAGCCCAAGCAAGGGAGTTTTCCCACACCACCATATCCGTTTCACACTATCTGTATGGATTTCATAGAATTGAACAAATGTGAGAATAAGAAGTATTGCCTTGTCATTATAGATATGTTTTCCAGATGGGTGGAAGCCTTTCCAACCAAAAACCCAGATGCAGCTACAGTGGCAAAAGTACTTGTCAAGGAAATTATTCCTAGGTTCGGCATTCCGGAGAGAATCTATAGTGACAATGGTATGCACTTTGTAAATCAAACCATACAGCAGCTGAGTAAGTTTTTTGGTATTTCTTTAAAAAATCATTGTGCATATCATCCGCAGTCTGCAGGGCTGGTTGAAAGACATAATGGTATACTGAAAAGCAAACTGAGGAAATTGATAGCTGAGACAGGGAAAACCTGGCTGTACTGTTTACCCCTGGTACTGTTGAACATGAGAACCATCCCTACAGCAAAAGGACTGACTCCTTTTGAGAAGCTGTGTGGGAGGACTTATTACACACCCCAGTGGAAACCTCTCATGTCATCAGACCAGGAAGCTGATTTTACGTTAGCTGAATATATGAAAAAGTTGTTGAGTTCTAAACATCTGTTGCAGTTTAACTCTGTTTCAGGTCAAAAACAAACCGAAACATCGGAAGTGGCAGTGACACCAGGAGACTGGGTGTGGATTCAAATTGTGAAGCGAAAGAATTGGGCATCGCCAAAGTGGGAAGGTCCTTACCAGGTGCTTCTTTCAACACCTACTGCAGTCAAAATAGCAGAGCGAGCTTCATGGATACATCTGACGCACTGCAAGTTGGTGAAGAACTTCAAGCTGGACAAAGTCCTTACCTCTCCATCGGGACCCTAAGCACAAAAGTCTGGCTACAAAGGGGTGTCAGATCAATAGGAACTGATCCATCTCAAACCCAGTGAAGCAATCATTGGTGCTGGGGTCCTACAGGGCAGATAATAAGATCACGTGTCCTGGGCGAAGATGACGGAAGCAAGAAAGATCCAAATGCATCTGTTTGGAAGAGCCGGAGAAAACAGGAATGCAGAACAACCATTTCCGCAGAAATATTGCATGACCATCCTGTTGACTGTATTAGTAATAATAATCTTTTTATTGTGGCCATTTCTCTTCTAAGCCACACAAGTAGAACGAAGTAAACATGCAAAGTGGCACCCAAATTTCAATACTTATCAGGCTATTAAGCACGCTTATGCAGACACCCTCAATATCTCCAATTGCTGGGTTTGTGCAGCTATTCCTACTGCACATGGAGAAATACCCTTAATACAGATTCCCTTAAATATGAATCAAACCTGGTAAGCACTACTGAAGGATGCAGTGAATGTGACATTGATTTAAAGATTGACCCTATTTTTACCCAAGGAAAAAAGAGGAACAGTATGCTTTCAAAACTACGGAAAAATAGAAGTTGGAAATAGCACCTGTAATATAACAGTGATACATCATTGTACCGGGAATTCCTGCACCATAACAAATGAAGGCCAGCAATTACAGGTTGGCAATAGCAATGACTTTACTGAAAGGAAGAAAACAGTTGATGAAAATCAAATCGTGTATAGTAAAATGTTCCGGGCTATGACCCAACAAAAGCCCGGTAACTATAAAATCGGCAACATTTCAGTCGCAATTCCTGACTGCTACTTTGTGTGTGGTGATAGAGCATATAAATGGCTACCAGGCAACTGGTCTGGAAGCTGTTTTCTGGCATATCTGATTCCAGCAATATGACATGTATCAACACTACCCCAGGGGAAAATTCAAAATGTTCGAGAAATCAAGAAACCTGCTAATCCAGTGGGACAGGTTGATGCATCCTGGATATATCACCATGATCTAGCCCATGTGAGTGACAAAGGACTGCCACACATGGATCTGGGTGAAGACGGCATATCTTGGGCGGGCATAATACCAGCATACGGAGCAGTGAAATTGATCTGGGAGCTGAGAAAACTATCCAAACTTCTTGAGACAATGAGTAATGCAACTTTTTCCGCCCTAGAATTGGTGACTGATGAACTCACAGCCATGAGGACAGTGCTGCTTCAAAATCGCATGGCTCTTGACTTCAGCCTAGCGGTGAAAGGAGGGTTATGTGCTTTAATCCAGGAGGAGTGCTGTTCATTTATTCCTGACAACAAACATGAAATAGACAGCCATCTCGAAATAATTCAGCAAGTGTCGGCCATGACTAAACCAGGACCAAATCCATTAACAGACTTTTTCCAGAAATGGTTAGGGGGTTGGGGCAGCATCTTGATGAACATTTTGATTGCCATCTGTGTAGGGGCAGCCTTACTGATGGTGTTTGGATGCTGCTGCATTCCCCTGTATAAAAGGACTACTTGAAAATTTCATAGACACTTCAATTTCAAAGACTTTATATCAGAATGTTGAGTTAGAGGTACTGATTAAAAGCTGAAGAAATACTTTCACAAGCTTGAACTGAATGACTCTCTAACTGCAAATCCTGAGTTGGAAATGGTTAAGGGAAGAAAAACTGTTTATGCTTGTTTTGAAAGTCGCATAAAGTATTAAAAGGGGGAAAATGTATAACTGCAATGCAATATGTAGGCTTAGTGTATTAAAATGTACAACTGCAATATGCAGGTTTAGTGTATTAAGGGTTAAAAGGAGTTAATACATTTATTCTGCTTATTCTAGAAGCTCTGAAAAGAGAACAATGGATGCCTGTAAATCCACCATGGTCAGCAGAAAGTGTATTGAGACAAGGACTGCACCTTGAATGTATCATATCAGAACTAGAGAATGAATTGTGAGAAACTAAGGGAAGCTGAAACAAACTCAAGGCCAGGTTGTTTTTCTCAAAAAATATGTTTTTGCAAGACAGCAATTATTTGACCATGTCAGCAGCAAATCTAATAATATCATCTTTCTGTGAACTTGTAGAAAACTGTATAAAAACTGTAGGCTGAACTATGGAAAATCAGACAAACCTTGTACCTACATGCTTTGTCTCCTTGCTGCAAGTAATAAAGGGTGCCTTGCTTGAACCTAACGTGCATTGATCTTTGTGTTTTCCTTTACACCCACCTATATGTTCCCATCTTCTTTTGCCCCTTAATGGACTTTTCCAACATCCTTTCAAAATAATTTTTAAAGCACCAGTATTTTTTTATAAATAACACATGGGTTATTACCCATTTTCTTTTCAGATCAGTTCCACTGAGTTCAAAAATCTTCCACTCTCTGTTAATAACAACTCAAATGCTTTCATCATCACTATTATATGTAAGAACATAGCCCTGACTATATTTCTTGGGTGTTCTAAGTTCTCATCTACCCCCCCCCTTTATTCCATTCCCATTTTCTATCCCAATAATGGTGTATAAAAACCTTCTACCCTTTTATTATACATTTCTGCAAAAATACATTCCAAAAAACTATAAGGATATCCTCTATTTTTAACAATATGCCTCAACTTCTTACTTTCCTTATAGAAAGTATCTAAGGTTGGTGTTATATGTGCCAACCTAAGCTGTTGGCCTTTAGTGCTTTTTTATGAAATAATGGGTGGTAACTATAATAACGCAAAAGCGTATTGGAATAAATTGGTTTTCTGCAGATATTTAAACAAATCTTTTGTGAATGATATCCTTTTTAATTTCTGCATCCATATAATGTAGGGTTTTGTAAGATTTTCCATAGTAAATCTTAAAAATTCAGTCATATTGTTTATATATTGAAAAAAAACTTCAAGAGTCTATTCTCAGTATCCTTCCACAAAATAACTATATCATTAAAAATTTAAAATACAGTACCCACCCATCCACAAAAGCTGTATTGAAAATGTAAGTGTTCTCCCAATAAGTCATAACAATACTGACAAATACCAGGACACATGTCCCCATTGCCACCTGCATATAAATGATCCATTCCAAAAAAAATGAAACTGATCTTTAACACATTTAACACACCATTAATGTTCTAAGGACATTAATAGTATTATTATCAAGGGGATCTGCCTTAATAAGACATTCAAAAAAAAGTATATCCTCTTCTTGTGTGGTATAACAGAGAACAAGTATTTAACATCAGTTGATACAAATATAAGCTCTTCACAACAAATCATCTCTGACTTGCCTTAAGAAATTCCAAGAATCTCTAAGGATGTGCTGTTTGTATTTTACCTCATCCTTTAATTTCATTTCAATGAATTTGGCCATTCCAAAGGAGTTTGGACCATTTGCATCTTTTTGCATCTACCAAAACAGAAACACCCAAAATTAGGGTAAAACCATGAAAATAAAATCTTTTTGCATCTAACTTAGTATCTGCAATATTTCTAGACCTCTCCAAAGCATTTGACATGATTTCACACTCCTTACTACTAGACACCCTGACATCCCTATCCTTTGCCCCTTCTGCTATAGCCTGGTTTAAAAGTTATCTGTCAAATAGGCAACAATCTGTCCAATGGCAAAGTGTACTATCCCACTTACTCCCAACTACATAGGTTTACCACAAGGCTCCATATCAGGCCCATTTCTTTTCTCCATATTTACCAATAATCACCATACCACTACACAGCATGCTTCACTTATACAATACGCTGACGATTCAACTCTAATCTGTTCAGCTCCATCACTTCCCACCCTACAACAACTCACCCAGGAATCCTTTAGCTCTGTGGAAAGTTGGATCACTCAGATCCAACTTATCCTAAATCCTAATAAAACCAAATTACTACTTTTCACCCCCAACAAAACCATTTCCACCCCCTAGCCTTCACTATCTCCTCCAAAAATGGCACTATTTTTTCTCCCTCTGACCATACCAAACTCCTAGGTGTTTGATAAAAATCTACACTTTGACATCCACGTTTCACAAACTATCAAAATAGTCCATTAAAAAATGGGAACACTATATAGGCACAGGAAATCCCTCTCAAAACAAGCACAGATTACCCTAGCCCAAACTCACCTCTAGTCTACCCTAATGTATGCTGCTCCAATTCTTACCCAGCTTAGAAAACTTGACCTTACCAGACTCGAATCATGTTATAATAAAATTGCCAAGTTTGCAAACAACTCCACCTTTGGAACCCACCATTGCCAGGGTCTAAGGGAACTGCAATGGCTGGAACTTCCCCAGCTACTAAGCTATCACCAATTATTCATTGCCTACAATATGGTAACACATCCGGAAAAAAAACCTGCACTAGGCCAACTTCTCACCCACTATAATACAAATCGTCCTCTCTGATCTTCCGACAAACCCCTCCTCTGTGTCTCTAGGGCTAACAATACTGCAGGAAAGGCACTGTTCTCCCACTGCATAGCTAGAACCTGGAATAATCTCCCTCCTGATCTGATTTCTGCCCCTACCTCTTCTCACTTTAAGAACTCACTTAGAACACACTTAAAGAATAAATGAAGTTTGGCAACAAACCAAGTTGTCCAGGGACATCTTCACGAGGGGTTAGGTTGATATTAGGGGGAGTTAAGTGGGTTGGGGAGATGAAAGGGTTAAGTGGAGGCAGGGATTGTTGGGAGGAAATGAGATAATGATGGGGAGAGGTTTAAGAGGTTTAGTCTAGTGTAGTTGGGTGAACAATCACATTTTGGCGTGGGCAGTGATTTGGATACATGCCTGCTTTGAGTTAGGGCTGTGGTTAAAGTTAATCTTGCTTTCTTTGTTTATTGTGCGGAATTGAGATGGTTTTGAGGTATTCTTTCCCCTCAGCTCATTGGCGGTTTTGCTTTTGGTTCCATTGCAAGTTTCGCGGGCTGTCTGGCATGGTTGCTTTCCAAGCATGCGTTGTGCTAATTGAACCGTTTGTGGAATGCTTGGTGGGTGGATGTGGTTTTGACTTCTTGAGTTGGGTTGTGATATGGCAGTGGCTTTCACGGGGCTTCGTCACAGTGTGGAGGTAAGGCACCTTAACTGTTCGTGGGCTTTCAGGCCCCCTTTGCATTACTTTGGAGTCTTAGTGCCTGCATGTGTGGGATTATTTATAGTGCACACATCTATATATTGAGAGAGAGAGAAAAAAAAAGGGAAAGAGGTCCCTAGCAGTCATTATTAGGGCAGGTTATGGCTTGATGGATCGTTTTGCTCTGGCCTTTTGGAAATAGCAGGGTACTGGCAGGTAGGAGAGTCAATTTTCTCACAATTGACCTGCACTGGGGGTTTGGGGGAATGGGGGGGTTGCAGACAAGGGTAGAATGGCACATAAGGAGCACTGTATATAAAGGGGGGGCGGGGAGGGAAAAAATGAGAAAAAAAATTGGTGAATTTATTGCATCTGGGAGCCTTGTCTCCATGGGTGTAGGTGTTGCTATGTAGAGTATTTCATTGCTGAGCATAGGCGGGTTTCAGGAACGAGGTCAAGGGGTGCTGGTTTTCTGCAGCTAAGGTAGGACATTAAAGTTGGAATTAAGGACTGTTCCCTATGGTAATGGAGTTGTTGCACATATAGAACTGGGTAGTGGGTGGGCTAAGGTGATATGCTATTGTTAACAGGGTCTTGGGTGTGAGACTCGCTACTAGTTTGACTGGGTGCCGTCTTGAGTCGAAGGGGTTATAGTTTGTGGTTTGTTGTGGGCATAGGCTGTCAATACATTGATGTTGAGCCATGATCTCAGCTTTGAAGGCAGTGGGCTAAAAGGGTATGTGTCCTGTTGGTGCGGATGTTCCGGTGTTACAATGGGGTCATGGTAATCAGACTTTATTTAGTTTCATTAGAGCATGTTGCAATGATGGCATGGAAAACAAGTTTGATGGGATTCTAAGGTGCTTTACAGATTATGGCTACACCAAATGATGTTTGGCTTGACCCTTTCCTTTATGGGAAGTGGATTGTATCATTTTAGGTAGAAGGGAGGGGGAACAGCCTGGTCGGGCTGGTTGGTGGAAAAGAGAGATAGGCTTGCCCTCTTCTATTCCCCCTCTGGATGTTAATTCCAAGGATCTGGGGAAAGGAAATGAGTAGTTGGAGGAAGCTTGCTGAATAGTTAAGCAAGCTGAGGTAAGGATGGTGCTTATTTGGTGGAAGGTAATTCAATGGATGGTGTATGAAGTGAGTTGGGACGCTGCTTCATAAGTAAATTAAGCGAGCAGAAGTATGGACCCTGTTTGTTGGGCAGGGTGAGTAGGTACACTGCCCTGATTAACATTACAATGAATGATGTATAAAGTGAGATGGGACGCTGCTTCATAAGTAAAGTAAGTGAGTAGAGGTATAGACGCTGCTTACTGGGACAGGGTGAGTAGGTACGCTGCCCTGACTAACATTACAAGGATGTTATGCTGTATTTAGAATCAGTTATATCATGCATAGTTGTAATTAATAAAGTTGGTGATCAAAGCTATGTTATGGAAATTTAATAAAGGTCGTCAAATGTCATTTGGTGTGATGTGTTTTATTGAAGTGGACCGGGACAAGTGGCTATACCCATGTATTACATAAGTCCTCAAATTATTCCACTTATATGCCTCACTTCCTAGTATACCTACTGTAATATATATTACAGTCTAGGTCTTCTCCTAATGCTGATTTAATTTGTATACTTATTCTGTTATTAACCATGTGTAACTATTTTTTCCTGTATATATAGGTCTTGTTATGTCTTCTGCTGTATACTGTATTTTAACATATTGTTTGAAAATTCTCTGTATACTGTATTTTAACATAGTGTATAAAATTTTACTTACTGTGGAGCTTTTCTCCCCATGCCTCCGCTGAAAATGGACCTGTGTTCAGTCGAACCATCCCTGTTAACAAATGTAAAATAAAATAAATAAAAAAGTAAAATAAATAAATAAATACATTTGCATCCACTGTGGGTTACATATGGGAATCTACTAGTTTTTAATTAAGTTTTGGTAAGCCAAAGATACTTGGGATTTGGGAGAATTCAATTTTATGGCATCTATATTCAATATTAGTCATCTGTTCCTACATCAATAAATCATGAATAACAGATTGCAGCTTTATTGCATGACTTTGCTACTTCTTATTTCATACCACAGTAGTATAATCTTTCAAGTTTTGAATTTGTTTTTCCACAGGAGCACCTCAGTTGACTCTGGAGACAAGTTGTCAAAGATACTTATTCATAATTCTGACATATAATAATACCATCTCTTCACATGACTGTCCTACTGTAAGTCCCTGTTCTCTGATCTCGCTGATTTTTCTGCATGAAAGCATTTTTGTTAAGGTTTAGCTACATTCAGCCACAAAACCTTCTTCAGTGAACTAATATACAAGGCAGATGCACACACATCATCTTCAACTCTTCTCACTCAGGATGTGGCTTAGCCTATTTTGCACTACACACTTTTTGGTTCTGCAATGTAAATCCAAATATAATTATCATCCAGACTAACCTTGAATAAAATGACTCCTTTCAATGACTTTGTTAGGTGGGAAACAGACACCACTGCATCCCTCACATCTCCTGAATGTTCGTATTCTAACTCTGACTTTACATGACCATTAAGTAAAGGATAAAGGTGTATGCAAAATCTGTTTTTAAGTTTCAGCTTCAGACATTGTTTGTTGAGATTTCTTACTATGAGAATATACAATGCAATAGTGTATCATGTTATACATGGGGCAGCAATTGTTTTCTCTTACAATGTCATAATGTGACTTCCATCTGTGAGACTTTTAGCAGCTCTTTTTTAAATGCAATCAAGTCTCAAGGTACACTTGTCTGCATGGCACGCAGGGATTAAGATCTTGCATTTCAGCTTGGTTGCTAAATGATAGAATGAAGTGGGAAGGAAATGAAGATGAAAACCTCCTTGCCTGTTCTAAGTATGAATTTAAAGGGCATGTCATGGGTCATGCATCTATAAATGTATCCACAGTGGAATCCAAGAAAGAGTTAATGGAGAGGACTTGCCTGTGAGATTACATCACTCATGAATGTGCCCCAAATTGAACTCCTTCATCCCACCCCATCCCTTGTAACATCTTGTCAAAATGCACAGACTGTCAAAAGGTAGCTTGAAGGCCTCCTAGATATCTTTACCACAGATGGCTCTTGTATACTTAGGAAATGAATAAATAGAGTCATGGCAGTTAGCAGATGGTCAAATGTCATGCTGTCCCCAACCCGCGATCTCCATGTGCAGAGAGTAGTGCTCTGGAAATATTTCTGTCCTTGATTTCTTGGTTTGGGTTAAGACTGATTTACTTGTATAATGTAATGCAAGGTTTGTAATAATTCACTTAAATCTGACTGAAAAATACACACAGAGTTCAGTCTTTTATAGCTTTTCATATAGCTGCCTGTATGTATCACAGTTTCATGCATAAATAGCTGCACAGAACCACATTTTCTTATTTCATATTTCATATAGGGAATTGTTTTAAGGTCAATGCTACCTAATGTTACTAACATCTCAACAGTATTGTTATTTCTATCATTGTTCCTTTCTTTGCTCAGATGGTTGCCTTTTTCTCCTTCATTCTTTATGATATCATTGCTAGTTTCCTCATTTTCACCATCCCAAGGATTCAGCAAGCTTTGCACGGTGTGCAGGAATAGTGCAAGAGCTGCTGCATGCAATATGGTCGATGAGCGATCCAGGAACTAGCTCCCGGGACATGCAAAAGCATTCCTACACTATTCCTGCATGGATACAGCTCCTGTATGCTAATTACCCCATTTTCAGGTGAAAACCTTGCAAATGAGATGAATTAGCAATCCAGGAAACAGGCAGGTGTCTGTGCAGGAATAGTGTAACCTGCAGAAATGTATTTGGCTACTAACCAAATACATTTCTGCAAATTACAAAAGGGAGGCATGACAGCTCCCAAGAAAGCATGTATTCAATGTAGTAGGCATGCCAATGGCCAAATATATGGCCATTGGCATGGTAAATAGCTGCAAAATTATAAAAAAATAACTTTTATTTTTTGGCCGATTTCAGCCATTTAACCGTAGGGTGCACAAACGGGATCGGCCAGAAAATTAAAAAAAAAGTTGGAAATAAGCTTTTAAACCAAAATCAGCATTCTGCCATAATAGTCAATGGCATGCAGAAGACAACAATACCATGGAATAGTGGTTGCTAAGGGGGAAGGCTGAGTGTCAGTCTTGTAACCATGCATTAGCAGTCAGTTTTATGCAAATGAGGGGACTGATACTAAATCAGAGATTTCCCCACAGTGTCAGCTTGTACCCAACCATGTAGGTGCAGCAACACCATGTTATAAGCCTAAGAGGTAGATGACTTCAAAAGGGGGAGTGTCATGCATGCTGTAAGCTTATTGGAGCTCTGTGGCCCGTGTTTGCCCTTAGCTAAGCACAGTTAAGGAAGGGGGTGTGTCTGAGGCTGCCTAGCAGTGTTTACATTGCCTAAACTGGTGTGCGCACCACACACCAGGTTTAAAAAAAAAAAAAAAAAAAAAAAAAACAGGAAATAGCAGCTCTGTTCACATCTAAGCACTGGGTATGTGCAGCATGCCTCGGGGCTTAAGCGGGAAAGCAATGGGAAGAGAACACAGCAGTAGGAAGGCAATCAAAGAGAGCTAGCCTAGCTGGTAGGTGAAATGTATCAGAATCAGCCAATAATACAGGCAGCAGCCCAGCCCAACACATTACTATAAACTATGCAAACACCTTTCACTCTGTTTTTATCCACAAACTCTACACCACCAGTGTACATAGATGGGGAAATTTTGCCTGGCAAAACTAACAAAATTATAGGGGCTGCTGTTGCTCTCATACATCAGTATGTGGAAGAAGCTGACGGTGGTGAGGATGAGAATGCTGATGACCAACCCACAGTGAGGAGAAGGAGAAGAGTGTACAGACCCAGGATAACCTACAAGGGCTACATGAGCTGGAGATAGTGGAGCACTATATGGTAGACAGGGACATCCTACAGCAAATTGTTGAGCTGTGCCGGCCACGCCTCACACACAAAACCAACAGAGGGGAACTCATCCCAGTGGATACCAAGGTATGTGTAGGCTTAAGAATACTAGACACAGGTACCTTCCAAAGGCCAACTGGGGATATCATGGGGATCTCACAGGCATCAGCATCCAGGGTACTCCACCAGTTCCTGGATGCCATGTCAGTAAATGCCAGTGAGCACATATATTTCCTCAACACCCATGAGGCACTGACCAGCAATATGTGCCTCTTCTACCAAATAGCAGAATACCCTGAGGTAGTGGGTGCTATAGACTGCACACACATATACATCAAAACACCACCTGATGAGCAGGGTAGGGTCCACATAAACCACAAGAGCTTCCCCTCCATCAACTGCCAGGCCATGTGCAATGCCCAGGGCATTATAATGAATGTGTGTGCTGGCAGCCCTGGAAGCTATCACTCTGTCTAGGGTACTTCCACCTGTGTATCTCTGTCTAGGGTACTTCCACATCTGGCATATGACACAGCTGTACCAGAGATTTGCCAGTGGGGTCATCCCATATGGCCACCTAGTGGGGGATGCTGGTTACGCACTTGAGCTGTGGATGATGACACCCATCAGAAATGCACACACCTGAACAAGAACTCCATAATGAGGCACACACACAAACAATAATCATAATAGAGTGTGTGTTTGGGATGCTCATGTCACAGTTCTGGTGCCTGGATATATCCAGTGGAGCCTTGCAGTACTCTCCAGCTACATGTACACAAATTTTCATTGTATGTGCCATGCTACACAATATGATCCTGTAGAAACATCTGCAGTAGGAACAGCACAGGGTAGTGCCACACAGCCCCCCACCATTGCCAAGGCCAGCACAGGCACAAAGTGACTCGGAGGAGGAACAACCTAAGCCTGCCCATGTAGGCAGTAGGAAGCATGCCTGGTCTGCCCAGGCTTTGGCAAAGAGGCAATGCATAGCACATACGACATGGTAGGAACCCAGGGAATGACACCTCTCTCTGACTTGCACATACACTAAAAGGGATGTCAAACATTACACTACCTTTGCTTTACCATGTATAAGGAGTGTACTATGTGCATCTGATATAGTCAGACCTCCAGCACCATCCTCAGTACTGTCACAACCACAAGTAAGTCACTCTTCCTATCAATTGCAGAATGGAATAGTATGTTCTGCTAGTTGTAGCTATGGTATGGATGTGAGCATGCAAGGGAATCGGGTGGCTGAATTGGATGGCAGCAGATAGTGGACACCTATATGGGCAGCATGAAATCCATAACAAATACTGGTGTCAGCAAAGTAGGCAGTACTAGACAAGGTGACAAATCCCACTGCAGTACATATGATGGCCCAAATGTGTGTCCATAGGACAAACACATGCATGTCAGTGAGGTTCACATACCCAACAACAGCCTCAGCCAGAAGGACAGGTGTTGATGATCATAAAGAAAGGCTGTGCTAAGGCCTCCAGCCCCCCTCTAGACCTACACAGACAGACTACAACAGGTCAGGCAGTTGGACATTAGTTCTGCAGGGTGTGAAGTCTGAAACTGAAATGTAGGTCAATAAAATCAAAGATCTGTACTCTACTGATATGCATCTAGTCTGCATGATAGGTCGAAATACAAAACAAAATGGAAGCCAACAGAGTACCTGAAATACCAGTACAGTCATAGCAAATGTTTACAGTTGTCAGGTGTGCCTCCCCCCCCACAATCCTATGTAGGAATGCAGTAACATGTATGGATGGGGGTTAATAACAGTGGAGCACACAATACACAGGTGGAAGTACCCTAGACAGAGTGCATAAAATGTAACTGTCAGCTGCACACACCTTTGGAATTGTGCATACAGGTTAGCAGCACATTAGTTGTCTGTGTAGTATGGAATACTGATGTATTCTGGCCAATCACTGGCAGACCACAAAATGCACAGTTATGAAGTAATGAGAGACTGCCTATGTCCCCACACAAGGCACTATAAGGGAAATGTCCCACATATGTTTGTCAGCTGGAAGAAGCTTCCATATCACACATGCACTCATCTCACCCAATGATTATCCACAGGTTTATCACAGGTCGTATCCTTGCTGTTGGGAATGAGAACAGTATGACCCCACTTCTGTATGGGAATACCCACAGAATGCAGCATGCTGAAGATGTGTCCTGTGCAGGTGTATCTCTAGCTATAAGCAGCACCCTGCCAGCATCCAAGCCAATGGATTAATGTGGACAGGAGCTATTGCCATTAACACCTCGCACATTTATCCTGTCACCCCAGGGGAATCCAGTGGCCCACAGCCTGAGACTGTTGGAGTGACAGAATGCACTCTCCTGCTACAGATGGCCTGCATAACTATCAAATGCCCTACAGTCCTCTGCCAAAGGCCTGTGCTTCACCCATACTACCAATGAATGTTATCTCATGGGGTCCCAACTAACAACATAACACAGTCCAGAGAACACAAATGCAAGGCCATGTCAACCAATCACAGTAGCATGCTCACCATGTCCTACTGCATGAACTGTGGACCAACCCCTACATAAAGTTGGGATGAAAGGACAACTATAAGGATACTTTGCAGATATCACTTGCATAATGTTTGGAAGAGGATAGAATAACAGAGTGGGGGTGTAGAAGCATGGACACCATGGAGTGTGTGAAGTCTGAAACTCTGATGTGTGCCCATACTACCCCTGCCTGCAAACCCAGTAATGGGAGGCTACAAACCCACTCATAAACCTCAATGTGAGTGGGGACTGACCAGATATATGAGGCCTGCCTCTGGGTAACCTGGTTGAATCTGTACAGCTGAGAGGTATGAACACAGCAGGATATGGCCATTCTGTTATGTCGATAGATGTACAAGCAGGGGATCCTCAGCCACCACAATACCAAGGTGCTGGACCATTTACACAGATCCATCAGCAAGTGTCTGCAGCTACCCCTCCAGAATGGCATGAGTGTGCAAGAATATGTAGGCTGCAGACCATAATACTGGATACAGCTTCATTCATCTTGTATTTCCCAGGAAAAAACTGTGAGCAAATAAGTATATCTGTCAGTAGTTGATGACATAATACATCACAGTGTAAAACAGTACATGTGTCTGAATATCTCTGCTAACAACAGGCACAGACAGCAATAGTTACATTATCCTACTATCTGTTGCCCATTGTGACTCCATATTGTCAACATATCTACAGATATCCTGCAGAAACAGGTTGCTAGCTATTGGTGTAGAACACAAAATCTTGTACTGGAGTACAACCTACTTGGAAAGGATTAACACACTCAATACAGAAGGTCATACTGGGCATGCTCCAACACTTAAAGAAATGACGCCCATGTATGACAAAAACAGTGGACTATACATATATGTAATTCACAGATGTCTGTGCACACACACACACCACATTGCATACCATTCATGCTTTGCACACACATTGGATAGGAATATTCACACATATCCAAGGACAACACACTATAATAGGTCAAACATACACACACAGAGATGTGGGGAAGAGACAGGCAGACAGTGACAAAGTGATTGCCGTCATGAGGCCTGTCGCACCCACCACACATCCAATTGGCCAATATCACATGATATGCCAATGTCAATCACTGTAGACATATGTCTTTGGTAGCCCTCAGCCCTATAGTTTCTATGGTGCTTGCGATAACTGTGTAACATGATAGTACAAATCAGTATTCATCTAGCCTTTGTATACCCAGTCCTGTCAAATATAAAGTTGTGTGTGACTGAGTGTTGTGTGTGTGTGTATAGCCCATGTTAATACTCATGCTGATGTCAGTCACATTGAAATAACCCTCTGGCCAATTCTCAGTCCCATAATCTCCATGGCACATGTTATAACTGCATAATGCTGTAGTGTAACATACTAGTTAGGTAGGAGTTCTAATCCCAGACATGGCAACTGTGAAAGTGTGTGTGTGTGTGTGTGTTTGTGTGTGTGTGTGTGTGTGTGTGTGTGTGTGTGTGTGTGTGTGTGTGTGTGTGTGTGTGTGTGTGTGTGCAGATTAATGAGTTTGAGGCCATTCACAGTAACTACACCTCTCATTTCCCTACTTTAGCAAGCCTGCTGATGTCAGTAACCTTGAAATACCCCTCTGGCCAAGTCGCAGTCCTATAATCTCCATGGCATGTGTTATAACTGCATAATGCTGCAGTGTAACATACTAGTTAGGTAGGAGTTCTAATCCCAGACATGGCAACTGTGAAAGTGTGTGTGTGTAGCTTAATGAGTTTGAGGCCATTCACAGTAACTACACCTCTCATTGACCTACTTTAGCAAGCCTGCTGATGTCAGTCACCTTGAAATACCCCTGTGGACAAAGGCCAGCCCTATAAGCTCCGTGGTATGTGCCATAAATGCAGAACAATTTAGTAGCAGTAACTACATAGGTATGGATTTGAATCTCATCTGTGGCAAGTGTTTATGTGTGTACCTCAAAGATTTTGGGCCTATTTACAGCCAGTACACATCTCAGGGCCTGACTTTAGCAGTCCTGCAGATATCATCCACTTTACAAGTACCTGTTGCCAACCCTAAGCCATGTCAGGTCAGTGGTGTATGTGGTAAATGTGTAGCATAATGGTCTGTAAATATTGTTAGATATTGGTTTGAACCTCACCCCTAGCAAATGTAAATGTGTGATTAGAGTAAAATTATTTTTGGGATCTCTCACCCACTGCATCCCCCAGTGGCAATATTTACAAGGTCTGGTGATGTTCCTCACCTTAGAAGTACCTTGGGACAACATCTATCCAATAAGCTCCCTGGCACATGTGATAAATACGGTACACTGTAGTAGGAATACATAGGTAGGGGTTTTGAATCTCTGTACTGGCAAGTGTGTGTGTGTGTGTGTGTGTGTGTGTGTGTGTGTGTGTGTGTGTGTGTGTGTGTGTATCATCAGTATCCTGTGTGGAGACGGGTGTGATTGTGTTATAACAGGATACATTGTGGGGTGAGTTTTGCTAAATTATTATATTGAGGACCTACTATATGTCACAATGTCCACCTTACAAGGAAAACAGATGTCAAACACCAGAGATGCTGGTGTAGACAATCCATAGCCCTACATGTGACATTATTGATTGACGAACAATATTGGCAGCTCTTGTATTACTCAGAGAATAATATCCACCTATGTCCCATACACAAAAAAACCTTGGCTAGGCAAAAACCACTATATTGGAAGTTACCTGCATATTGCATCACAGATATAACCACAGTGTGATTGCAGTGTACTATATGCCTGTTGACTGCAACAGTGCCACTGACATCAAAAAGTACTGTGATGTGCCACATCTCCTGACTGAGTGTGTGTTATCCAGCAAGTAAAAGGACATGGCACCCTGTTCCATCCCTACAGTAGGCAAATAAATGCAATAAATTACAGTGGCCCTTTTGCTATGTTCCCCACTGGATGCCTGCAACAACTGGACAGTCTGCAAATGTAACCCACAAAGGGAATACCATGCCTTATACACATGCCCTGTATGGACAGATGCCACTAAACTCACTGAATACCTGTATCATTCTGTCAATGTAAGTGCAAGCATGACCTCAGTTCCATAGCTTGGTCTCCCCAAATGAGGTTAGGAATGCTACATCAAAATATAAAAATCTGTACACACAACATGCCCCAGAGACCTCAAGTACACTTCCACAATTCAAAGAACATGCGCGTGGGACATGTGCCCAACCCAGACACTGTCCATGTTATGGAATATAGATCACATACATGTGAAGCAGTGCACATCACTGGCCACCCACAATAGTAACCCAGATGAGTTGATGGTGAATACAATACCCACCTGTGGGGACCACTCCAGGGACTAAACTGCTGAGCCACACTGGAGAACATTGTCATGTGGCCTGATGCCAAGGCATTCCCTTTACCTAGCCTTGTACAGTCATCAGGCCCATTCACCTACTACACCTGTAAAGCAATAAACACATGCATCTCAGTACTGCAAGTGTGTGTGTGTGTGTGTGTGTGTGTGTGTGTGTGTGTGTGTGTGTGTGTGTGTGTGTGTGTGTGTGTGTGTGTGTGTGTGTGTGTGTGTGTGTGTGTGTGTGTGTGTGTGTGTGGAGATTAATGATTTTGAAGTCATTCGGAATCACTACACCTCACATTGCCCTACTTTAGCATGCCTGCTGATGTCATTCACCATGAAATAACCATTTGGCCATGTATTAGCCATATAAGCTCTGTGGTGCTTGCGATAACTGTATATTACTGTAGTACAGCAAACTAGATAGGTGGTTCTAATCTTGATCCTGCCAACTTGATAATGTGTGTGTTTCCCTGACAGAGTGTGTGTGTCTCCATTGATACCTTCTTTTGTGGACATTCACATGTACTACACTTCTCTTATCCCTTCTCTAGCACTGTTGCTGATGTCACTCACCTTCAAAGATACCTTTGGACAGTTCTCCGACATGTATGCTCCATGGAGCATGCAATAACTGCATAACACTGTGATAGAAATACATAGTCAGGCAGGGGTTTGAAATCCAGTACTAGTAACTGTGTGCTTGTGTGTGTGTCATCAGTATCCTGTGTAGGTATTGGGCTGATTGTGTACTGACTGGATCCATTGTAGTGTGGGTTTTGCTACATCATTATATTGAGGACCTCTATGTCCCATTGTCCACATTACAAGGCCAAAAGTTTTCAAACACTGTAGAGGTTGCTGTAGACAATCCTCAGCCATAAATGTGTACAGCCATGTGCAATTACTATGTGACGGTATGGATAAGTAAATATAGGCAACCTTTATAATACCCAGATACCATTCTCCACCCATGGATCATACACAAACACACTTGGTTCTTACTCTCTTACACCCTCCCTTTCTTAATTTGTCTCTGTCTCTGTCTCTGTCTCTCTCTCTCTCTCTCTCTCTCTCCCTCACTGGTGGATCTGGAAAAGTACATCTGTTTTGCATAGGCAGCAGCCTGAGTTTTGTAAGGAATGCTCATGATCAGCTGATGGGCTGTGCACGAATTGCAGTCCACCACTTGCTAACTGCATATGGAAAAGCTGTGGTATCATTCCTATAGCCAATTGCATGGAAGCACACTCCTATAACTAAGAACTTAATGGGGGTGTTGGCCCTTTTCCTTCACTGTGAGCAGGACTTCATGTGGATGTTTGACAAACAGCATCACAGAAGGTAGTTGGAAATACTTCTTACAACATACACTGTGGAGACAGGCCAATAAACTGGAGAGTAATTCAGTTCCAGACATGGGGACAGAATGTAAGTATTGCTGTTCTACATTTCTCGTAATGGTTTAACAGGGTTTGCATGGATATGGCTGTTCTACATGATTTCAAGTCTGACATATCAGTGTTATGTGGTTGAGGAAACTCTCACCTGTAGGCCTATCTGCAGACTGTCCAGAGTTTGGAGTCTTACTACTCACACATTTCCTATCTTTAGATATGCAGTAGCATACTCTGATGATTGCAGTCAGTACATGGTGACACCCATGTGAGTTACTGACTTCATATCCCTCAGAAGAGATATATCACAACAAACCCTGTTACACCAGGAACATTCTCAATTTATCATAGCAATATGTCAATATTGGCCCTGTGTTTGTGCCTCCATCCCCCATGTCTGTCACCCTTTGTCCATATATCATGCAATAAGAGGTGCATATATACAATACAGCATTATTTACTGACAGCATACCTGATAAGTCAGTGAGATATCAGACTGCAATACATGTTATGTATAGTAGGCCTTATATTTAAGGACAAAACCTGGACATTCTGTTGTAGTGTGTACAGTAGTGAGATCTGTGTACTTATGGTAATTGTTGACAGAGTGTGTATTTTGAATATGTTACTTGGCCTGTGTACAGAATGTGGTAGATGTCATTGTTCCTGCTCCTGTTCTATCTGATGTTGCATGCTGCTCCAGTTTATGGTACCCTATCAGCATACATGTTTGTAGGGCCAGACTGGCATATGTCCCATACCACAGTCAGGCATCAGACTACACTGTGTATTGGCCCAGTATATGTAGGGTTACTGTGTGAGTGGCTCATATGAGGGTGGTTTTGTTCACACATTCCATATACTGTAATATTACTTAGGCTTACTATAATGTGACTGTGACTGTGTTCAGATTGGTTGTGAGTATGCACTTTCACACTGGTGTCTGTTACGCCATGCTGTTACATGCCTGTAGTGCCTGCTATATTTGCAAGTACTTGTGTATTCCCCCATAGGAAACTTGGATCAGTATTGTTGTTGCAGTCTGCCTGTATTTTTCAGTGCTTTGTGGCATGCCTAGCAGCTCAGTGTATTTACCTAGTGTGATGTTATTTCCAGATATTTGTCAGATGTACTGTTGTGTATTTCTGACAAAGCAGTGGGATACTGTAAAGATGTATGTCACTAACTAGTGTGAAGTATGTGGGCTTTGGAACTCTGCTCCTCCAGTTAATATGTATTAGGACAGACAGGAGTGTGTGAATGCATCAACTGTGTGAGCTTATCTATTCCAGTATTTTTGTGATATCCCCATTTACATGGCTGTAAACATCCACTTTGTCAGGCTTGGTCCACATGTCTTGCACTAGGAAGTTCTGTGTATACCTTTGCACTGACCAGATTGTGTCAGACTGTCCAGGTTTATTGGACATATCTCTGCTGTCTTCCACAGAATCATTACTGTGATTTGTGTGGTACTTCAATATGATCTTATGATTTCTGTCAGTAACTGATGGCATACATGTCAGTATCAGAAGTGACTTCCCACACAACATGTCCGTTAACACAACCGCTGTTACTGTAGCAACATTCCACATTTATACCTGCAATACTTACAGGACATCCCCTTGCACTAAGAGGTTGTGACAATTGATGCTGAGGTATGAATCCACTACATGTTACGGGTATATATATATATATATATATATATATATATATATATATATATATGTGTGTGTGTGTATATATATATATATATATATATATATATATATATATATATATATATATATATATATATATATACATACACACACGCACACACACACGCACACACATGTATATATATATATATATATATATATATATATATATATATATATATATATATATATATATATATATATAAATCCTTGTTATGTGTACACATGACTGTTGTATATACATTTCCAGATGTATCACACAATATTTATCTGAAATGTGTATATTTAGATATAGCAACATACTTGATTCAACACTAATTTCACTAACAAGTACTACACAATTGTAGAAGTCAAAGCAGTTGTTCACTACTATTCAGTATGTGTACTGACAAATGTATTGGAAAAAACAACAACCATCTTCACAGCTGTGATGGCTTAGTGGTTAACTGCTGTGACTATAGTATACAGGGCCTTGGGTTAAAGACCTGCAAGGGCTGTTTATTTTGTTGCTTGGCAGAACAAGGACTGTTGGATACAGACTGGTTAAGACAGTTTTGATTAGCTTTAAGTGTGTTTGCATGACAGTAACCGGTGCTAACGTACGGTTAAACAAAAAGGCACTTACACCATGTAGGGTTTGCTTACTAGTGCGTAAATCTGCTTAGCATTTATATTTAAGAAATGCTTACGCCTAGTAAGTATAGCTCTGCTCTGTTAACCAGTGATCACATTCCAGTCTGATGAAATAACACGGCAGTGACATCTTTAATGTTGTTGTTTCTTTTGTCTTTTTCCCTGGTTAGGGGTCGCCACAGCGGAACTCCGGTGCGCTAATGATTAGCAGTAGATTTTTAATAAGTGTATTCAATTCTATGTACATAACATGCTTCTATGTGCTGTCATTACAGTAGTAAGGGGTGCAAGTACACTGTCTGGGACACCTGAGTATATATGGCTAGTACAACAATCTTTTCCTTTTGGATGTGTTTCATACATGGGTAGTATCCCAGGTTATATGCAGTCACACATGCATGTATTGTATCATTACGTTATTACTGTTAACAGTGCTTTCCCAAGTAAGAGTAGATTGCACATTGTAGTACTGGAACCATACACCCCTGCATGCAAAGCTGGACTTAAGAGCATTGACTGTTGTGTTCTTGGTGTGTGAGCTGTGTGTTATTAAGTACTTGCTACTGGATATTGATCTGATATGTGGATATTAACTGTAGTCTACTATGTGTATAGGACATGTCATTGAAGGCTGCTGCCATGTAGTAATGACATACCTATCAGTGTCAGACATATATCTGTCAAAACATTAATCTTAATTCATAACCTGCTGGCTAGCTGATTTCTGTCTGTCCTCTGTACAGATGTGCAGATGTCAGGTATCCATCTTGGCTGCTTACAGAAAATCTATGCTTGACTGACACTGACATGTCTGCCCAGCTGTGTTATGAATGCCACAGCAAGGAAACCTCACTCTGTATGCACCACATGCCATGGATACCTCAACTAAATTACCACAGTAAACAGAACATGCTTGGGTACAGGTCTCCAACCCAGACACTGGCCATGTTATGTAATATATGTTGCATACATGTCAGTTGGAGCACCTCACTGGCCCTCTGCAAGAGACAACCAGATGATCGGATGTTGCATTTAACTGTCACCCTGAGGATCACTCATGTGGCATTAGTTGATAGATGCCCTGCTGACAAATGTCAGGTGGCATAATACCACTGTACCTACATCCCCTACTCTTCTCATCTCTCCATGGACAATATCCTGGTACACACCTAGGATCACCTGCACCTATGGACCCCAGAACTGACAAATGTGTCAGTGTGCATTGCTGAGAATAACAGTGTCTGTGTGTTTGTAAACTTGCAGTTGATAATATCTGGAGGACCTTCTCACACAATACACCCCCACTGTCATAGTTTCAAATGGCTGCTGCTGTAAGGGACATTAAATGTACCTTGTTACACTCTTCACCCTATGGGCTACCTGGAGCTTGCAGTATCAACACAACACTGTTGTACAAATGGGTAGATAGGCATGAGTTACCCTCTGAGTCCTGGCAAGTATATGCATGTGTGCAAGTGTGTATATTTGTAGGATACAGCATTCTGATGCCACATTCTCCAAATATAATACACCTGGCCATACAGTATAAGGGATAGTGATGTTGCTGACATTAGGAGAGCCATGACAAACCATTACCCTACTATCCCTGTGGAATGTGTAATAAATACACATCCCTGTAGTAGCACTGATGAGACAGACAAGGGGTTGTATTGCAGTCCTGGTCAATGTGTGATTTTGGGTATGTCAGAGTAATATTCTGGGTCTCAGTGAGTAAAATATCCAGTGTGGGGTGTGGGTGCTTGGAATACTGTCTTTACACCATGGCGCCCTCAGTACATCTCCCAAGGTCCACTGTATGAGGACCACTGTCACCATCAACCATACAGGTAACTGAGTACACTATCCAGCCCAGTGATGCATGTGCTGTGTGCAAATTATCTGTAACAGAATGGACTCACTGACAAGGCAGTTAGCACTGATAAATCCAGGTCTCTCAGATGTGTCTATAACTGTTATGTTTGTCAATGTGTATGTGACAGTATGTCATACTATGTATTGTACATTAACACACAGTACATCTCCATTATCATACTGTACAAGGCCTGGTAATGTCCCTCACTTAAAAAGAGACTCAGGACACACCTCATCCTAAAAGCTGTGTGCTATTAAGGCCAAACACATTAGTAGCAATAAGTACCTAGGTAGGGGATCTACTCTCAGTGTTGACAAGTAAGTGTGTGTGTATGTGAAGGAATCTACTGCAGTTTGCAGAAAATACATGTCTCAGGAGGTCATCTGTCTGAGAACTGACTAGCAAATGATAACATTTCAAAGGAATCATGTTGTGGAAATTCATTCCATCAAAACTAATAGTAGATGTGTAAATACCCGCTGGTATATATAGTTGGTTGTCGATGTTGTGGACACAGCCACCCTCATTGTGGTTATTGTTGTTTGTATCAATCCGCTTAGTCTGCTGTAACTCTGTACAGTTTATTTTAACAGGTTAAGTAGTTGTCACTCACACTATGTGTGGTTCTACACCACCCCACACCCTCTAAAGTGGAGGGCTGTGCCACCCACACCAGCACACCTTATGCTTACCAACTCCGGGATTGCACTGCATTGGGGAAAGGGACATATACTCTGCCTGTACCATCGTCAATGACATTAAAGTAGCAGACTAATTATTTACTGATGTGATGTTTTGCCTATTTTGTCTTGGTGGAATTACATAGGCTAAAATGGGTTCACTGCAAAATTAAGTACATCCATGTGTACAGTATTCTCTGTAAACTGCATCAATACCAAAGCCTCTGTGTGTTTGTGTTATACACAAACATGTGGTGTGTGCCACTCAGTACACTTATGATTGTCCACTGAAGAAGTGCTGCTGACATCCGCCACCATGCACTCACCTGTATACACCCCTCAGACATATCGGCCATGTGGCACATGCAGTAACTGTTATACAGACCTGTTACTTGTGTTCAGCTGTACCGAGGATATGACACAGTCAGTGTGTCACCACAGTGCCATACTCCTTGTAGGAAACAACAGCAGACCAACATCCTGCTGACACATAGACACCTACAACACAAACTGAATACATTATGGAGACCACTATCAGTAAGTGTTAATAACATCTATACTGCATCATGACATGTAAGCATTAAACTTTTCTGCTAAAAACATGTTACACAGCATTACATTACATTACTACACTTTAGTACATTCACCCTGTGCATCAGAACCATATTAGCCTGTCCCTGCATTGATGGTATGGATGACAGGGATGTGGCACAGGTATCATCATATGCACAGGGTGTGTTGTGGGTTTGCCAGAGATCTAGGCTGAGTCATTTGGTTGACATCATGGGTGTGCCTTAGGTGGTTTCATTATTAATTGGGCTGTGCAGATGTGGTGTGTGTGTGGGTATGAAGGTGCCCTAGCTGTGTTGGTGATGTGTGTGTGTGTGTGTGTGTGTGTGTGTGTGTGTGTGTGTGTGTGTGTGTGTGTGTACACACAGTTCTGCCATGTGGCTGCCCTGTACAGGGGTTTGTTGGACAGATGCAGACCATACATGGCAGGGTGTGCAGTAAACCGTCTCCAGCCACGGACACGAGAACTGTGCCTGTCAGCGGCTCCACAGGCACTACCATGTACAAGGCCAGATATGGTAGTCTCCCCTGATGATGACAAATGTCCACTGTATCTGGGACCCTGTTGGGACCAGCCAGGGCCAAGGGCACATGGCCTGCTGTGTTGTGGTGTGGAGAGCACCCCCCCTTGCAGTGCTGATGCTGGTGCTGCCACTACAGGAATGGCTGAGATTTGTTGCACATCCACGTAGACTTCCACTTATTGGTGTTGCTGACCTACGTCCACATGGCTGTCACCCTACTCCCACCATATGCTCTAACACAGACATTGCACGGTCAAGGATTCCCAACATCTCACCCAACTGTCTATCCAGGACCTCTGCAAAATAACAGTGGGCACCTGCAGAATCACGGATGTTGTCAATAACAGCAGAATGAGTAACCCTCTGGAGCCTTAGACCCTATCTGGTATAACATTCCATACATGCCTGTGCCTCCATGATGGGCCAAAACATGCATCTGGTGACACCTGCTGTGGCACTTCTGCCAGGGGCATGATGGCCAGCAGCTCTCCTATGAGTACCCCTGTACATCTGCCTGTGTGGTACCTCACCAGTCATCCGGCTGTAGCTGCTGTGTACAGACACACTTGCCATAGTCACCACACTATCCTGTCCCATGCCACCACCCCCCAACTGTCCCTCATCTATGGCCACTGATGATGGGGTATGTATAGGCAATGTGACTGTGTGTGGGGATGAGGTGGATAACAGTGGGATGCCAGCCGATGGCACAGTTTCAGCCCCTGACAACCCCATCAGGGCCTCACCATACCTATCATCATTGTCAGAGTCTGTATGGACACTAATATCAGTTTGCCTGCAGTAGGGACCCTGACCCACCTCACCACCTGTGAGGGGAAAACAGAAAACATACTTTAAGACTGTACGACATTGCTTACCTCTGCACACATGCACACACACACACACACACACATGCACACACACACACACACACACACACACACACACACACACACACACACACACACATTTACAGGTGAGGTGGGACAAAGATATTACACAGAACTCTCATTACCCAACTGTCAACATGCATGACATATGGCACTAAACAGCATGCACTGCAGCTATACTCAGTCCCTGTTACCAACATTATACATCTCTGTGATGCATGAGTTTTGTTAGTAGGTGATGCCCCTTCCCCTGGAACACACTGTATGCATGTACACAGTATTGCTGTGCACCTGTTCAGCACCCTGGCATGTACTGTGCATCATACCTCACAAGTGTGCACACTATTCCTGATTATGTATATGTCTGACAGTTATGTTTGCTCTGTTGCTCACAGCCCCTATGTATTTGTCTGACACATACCTGAGTTGATATGAGGACAGATGTCAATAGTGAATGCCTGACGTTTGATTTGCAATCTCATCATCAGCAGTGCATGCATGAGCAATAAAATCCAATTACACTGACAACCTTCAAAGCTTACAGTGTCTATGAGGAGTGTACACACCCTTATTGACATGCCACCCTCTTCCCTGATATGCCACAGGACCACAATACTGCATATGTTAACATTACACACACCTGATATTTGACCTATGACCTGTGCAATCAAATGCAGTATCAAACAAATGTGTTAGTTGTGCAGATATTGATTGAGATGCATACAATATGTAGGTTACATAGGTGTGCACACCCTTAACATGATGGTTTGTTGCAGCACCTGTTAAGTGAACTACAGCAGTCACTATTCCTGGAAGGGGTATACTAGCATGGCCCATCTTCACTTGCCATTATTAGGTCGCTCCATCCTACAAATGATCCCCAACTCTGCCAGATTGCAAGATCAGTGCATGTGCACAGCCCTTGGAGGTTACACAGTGTCTTCACCATTGCTGTGGAGTCAGGGTTATATCTGGCACAATGCATGACCTTGGCTGTGTTCAGATACAGTGATTCCTAGCAAACTTTGGATGTATGCTTCAGTTCACTCTTGTATTTCAGGATGACACCCCTCCCCATCCTCAGCCTTTTTTGCAGATGCTTGACAATCATGGGCCACACAAGAGTGTCATTTTGCAGTGTCCCAAATTCAGAACACCATGTCTACCGGCCTAGTTCCTGCTAATGAACAGCAAATCTAAAGGTGTACACTGGCACCAGGAAGGTACAGATGGGGATGGTGGGCCTGAAGTGGAGTGAGGTGTTGCTTGTGCAGCACATGTATCTTTATTAATACTGTCTGTAGGTTTCAGCCTTGGTCTCAGTACACCATTACACATTGCAACACATGCCATTGGGAGACATGATGTTATGCATATGCTACCTGTAGAGAGTCATTGGTGATGTCTCCTGAGGAACAACTCTCCCATCTGATTATCCTAACTCATAGGCCACATGTATGCAGAGTCCAGTTAATTGTCGACACAGGTACTGCACAGGCAGTACTTGCTAGACATTCCTGCAAGTCCTTCAGTGTTGCTGCATGTTTCTGGGCAGCCTCCATTATCAGTTTGCAACATGTGTTGTCATCTGTCTTGGATGGACATCTGTTTATTTTCTACATTAATGGTGTCCCATACTTCATCGTCACATACATGCTTGTCTGCATGGTTTGCCATGGTATATCCAATGGCAAGGTAAGGCTACATCTCCCACTCCTGATTGCTACCTTTTGGAAATGGGATCCATTCCATGGTTTGTAAGATGTTTGCAGGCCACGGCTGCCTCTGTTGCAAATAAGTGGGCAAATGTCATGAACATACTTCTTGGACAGCAGACCATTACTTGGTTTGACACTGAGGACCTGTACTTGATGGAAGGTGCGTACTCAAGAAGAGTGAATGCTGCAGTACCTCAAAATCTGCTTTTGCAACATGTTATTTGGAGTGTGTGCACTCATATGCTTCCAGTGTTTGTTAAGGTATGTATTTGCCATATTTGTTGTCCTAACATAGGATTCCATATTACACATTCATTGCTCATGTTAGGATCACATTACAGGTTGTAAAAGTTGTGGAATGTGGTATTGTGATATGCCATTGTGTAGATCTGTAACAGTTGCCATTGTAATAGTGGTGTATACACTGTTGTAGCCACTGTGTAAGGGTAATGTTTCAGACATGTCCTTACTGTAGGCCATTTGTCCCACCATTATGTTCATCTCTGTCCACACATATTGCACTGACAGGTTGTTATTTATACTTCAGGACTCTTACATACCCTTCAGATATGCCACCATGGTGACCACTGTGATGCAGTGCAGTTAACACCAATAACAAGTGAACACATACAGCATGCATTATGGATAGGTGTGTTAAATGTGTACATGGCAAATACAATGGTCATAACATGGCTGGTGTATTGGCAAACCTGAACAAAAGACCTCCATACTCACCATCTACAGGCTGCTGCCCCACAGGTATATCAGAGGGAAACTACATATTTGTGTGAGAGATATGATGTCAGTAGCCACATCTGTGGCATTGGTACAGGCTGGGA
>NC_056734.1:316796685-316799185 GCF_019279795.1 Protopterus annectens
ATATATATATATATATATATATATATATATATATTTAGTGTGAACCTGAGGGGGAAGGATAATTAGGGATTCTATGGGTCCATTATTAAAATTAGCCTAGCAATGGCCTCCCATGACATACCTATGAACCTGTATATATGTACATGCATATATAAACACATTTTCCTTTATGAATGACTGTGAATGTGCATGCTGCAATAAACAACATTTCATGTACACTTCAATGGGCTTTAATGGTAAATCATTATTGCTATGGTATTGCTATTCCTGGGTTTTGACTTGCAAGAGACTGATTTTGACTGATTATTTTGTTGCAAGGCAGACAATACAGAGATTATAAGCACTTTTTAAGCTTTTAGTAAGTTGTTGCGGGTTTGTTTGTGTTTTGCACAGTTAAGCAATGCTAACTTCCGTTAAATAATGCAAACAGGTTTAAGCTTACACAACTGCTTAAAAGTGCTTACTCCCACTTACTCTCCCAATTTCTTTTTTGCCAGAGAAAAAAAAAAAAAAAAAGGAGTAATAGGAAAGGGTGAAAAAGGGGCATGCATAGGGAAGACAAGGAAAGAAGCAGCTAGGGTGTGCAGTGTGGGTAGGTGGGGACTCATAGCTGTCCATTCTTCTACAGCAACAGCTGTGCATATATACTGAATTGAGTTAGTTTGGACATTTCAAACCCCTAGAGAGGGGTGAGGACAGCTATTTGGGCAACAATTTTGGGGAACAGATTGTCCTTTTTTTTTAAAAGGTGAGAAAGGATGAGCTGAGAAGTGTAGGTAGGTTATTTAGGAGGAAGAGGTAGTAGGAAGAGACAAGACACACAAGACAGCATACAGAGATGGTATATGACACATGTGGAGTAAACACCTTGGATGATGGGAGGTGTGTTTATGAATGATCTGATCTCCCCTGGAAAAGAAATGGGATTATTCCCCCCCCCCACCCCCACCACTGAACACTTCATGGCCCAAGTAAAGGTGACTGTGCTGGGCTGTGTGGGGGGAGGGGGCTGACCCCACTAAATGTGCCACACAGCCTCAATCTGTCCCATGAACTTGCTATGCCTTGCTATGCTCTCGACCTGACTATGGTGACAGTTTCTGTAGTGCTGCGCCGCGCCTGGGAAGCGAAGCCCCATCCCATCAGGCAGTTTCACCCGCAGGGGGGTGTGGCAGACTAGCAGACAAGGAGGTGGGGGGGGGGGTGGAGCATGCTGGAGCCTGGTGCCATGGCCAGATGAAGTGGGAGAAACATATGGGGTTAGTGATAGTCAACACAAATCGGGATTAATTATAAAGATTCCTAGTTAATATTATGCACATACCTCTAAATCTCTTAATGCACACACTCTGGTCATAGCTTAACAACATGGGGGTAGAAATGGGGACATATTTTGAATATTGCTCTCATAAATGTGGAGAGTTGCTACAGTGGCAGGTTTGTTTTCATATATATTTTCTGAAGGTTTTGAGGTCTAAAAATCGGATGTATGTCATTACTTGTTGACTAAAATTCTGAGATCATCCCACTGATTTGCCAGGGGGACAGGGTAACAGGCAGAAAATATGAGCCAATTATTTGGACATTCTGAATAAATGTGCACATTTGAGATGTATGATTATGCATACAGCTTACCACCACTCCCAGGATTCGAACCATGGCTGTGTCTGATAAAGATACAACAATTTAAGTTTCAGCAGAGTGTGCTGTTTGGATATTGCTGTCTATCTCTTTAGTGTTTTCTGTCTAAGTCTCTCTCAGTTCTACAATCTAACCTTGTAATTACAACAGTCTTATACAGACATTCCTAGACATTTTTATTATGTAGCACAGTGTGGGTAACAGTGGTTAGTACAACATTACTATTCAAAGAATGCAGCACTAATAATGCCATATGATACCAGATTAAACACAACCAGTCCAGGATTTAGAGCTTTATTGCCAGGCAGTTACAGTTTTATTTAACTACAACCTACATGGGACTATTACTGTCATATTGTCTGGTTTATTCAGTACAACCCATACACAAAACAGTTTTTATACTGGCAGCTGCCTTTCTACTACTTTTATATTTATTTGGTATGACTATTACAAGTAGGATTGTTACTCACCAGCCTCACGATGCAGCCTTTGCAGCCTACTCGCATGGGCTTCCTGAATCACAGCCCGCTCAGCTGCAACTGTAAGGGAAATAGAGAAACATTTAGCCATACCGATCCATCATATACACAGGCTGGACATTATTAAACAGTTACTGGTATGAGTACTTACTCACCGCTGTGACATCACCTCTCTGCCTTGATTCTTGGACCCACTGGTCCAAGAGCTCCCTCTTCCTCTGTCTCAAGTCAGCGTAGTGGTGCCTGACCTGTTAACCAGTCTGAGGGATGCCAGTGGCACTGGTGAGGTCACAGGCGAGACGGACCCAGGCTTCTGCTTTATATTGTTAGCCTTGGTACTGGCCCTGCAGCACTGCCTCATACACAGCTCTGTGTCCATT
>NC_056734.1:316804185-316906685 GCF_019279795.1 Protopterus annectens
CTACAGGCATGGGTTTACCAAACACTTTTCCTGAATCTTGTATGTTTTTTCTTCTTATCATAACTTTCTCCTTCCCCTGTTCTCCTTCTTTTGCCTCCTTTAGTTGTCTCTTTATCTCATGAGTAACAGATTTCTCAGCCCTTGAATTTATTATCCAGCTTGTCATAAAACTCTATTAATGGTACATTGTTTTATTGTCTACTGTTTTGTCAGTTTTAATATATTTGTTTGTTCAACATTTATTCTAGATGAACGTTGTATTGCCACACTTTGTATTCGTGCATGTGTTTTCCTAATATGACAACATCGTAATCTGTGGAGGTTTTCTTCCTGGGCCTCCACTGAAAATGTACTATTTTAGGCCCAGTTGTACACTCCCGGTAAACAAATGAAAATAAAAAAATATGAATAAATAATTAAACAGCAACCCATTATTTTTTGACAGTGAGTTTTATTCTCATACCTCTGCCACTTACTAAAGCTGAAGAAAAAAGATAGCACTTGCAATTTGCAGTGTTCTGTCAGTGCCAACACTGAGTTATCACAATTCCTATTTTTAGTATATCACTTTAGTGCTGTGGTAGCGTTGTTGCCTCACAGTTAGATGTTGCATGTTCGATTCCCAGTTAGAGCGTCTTCTGTGTGTCGACATGCGTGAATGGGTGTTCCTTCCTTGAAGGCTGTGCATTAGGCCCAGCAAGCCAGCACATAAAAATCTACTGCCAATCATTAGCGGACCGGAGTTCCGCTGTGGCGACCCCTAACCGGGAAAAGCCGAAAGACAGTTTTAGTACATCACTTTAGTGAACAATTTAACAAAAATGAAAACTTACTTATAAAAGCGCTATTTTTATCTCAATGTTATTAGCCTTTTTAACCAATTATTTTTCCTTGCAACACTTGCATTGATGTTTTCATAATTGACAGATGTGCATTATCTTCCTTTCACTTGCACCCTGAACATTTTTGTGAATATTTTAAGCACATGTAGTTGAGTATAGTAAGAGGATAGCATTTTTAAGCAAGGGAATAATAAAAACTATGCAGTTAGTTGCAAAGCGCATTATTCTCAGTCATACCTAGCTGCTGTGCATATGAAGTAAAAATCCCAAAACATAGATGGCCATGCAGTTAGTCAAATAAACATGGATTTGTCAGAGACATATAATAGTCACAGCCATCATCCAATACATAATCACAGGAAATCATTATAGCAGTTGCAAAGGCCTAGTGTTTAGCTCTGTCTCATACTGAAAGATCATAAGCCTGTACGATCATGAGAAAGGAATTTTCTGTATTGGTTGAGTCACAAGAACACTTAACCTGCACAGAAGGATGCATTTCTAAATAGGCTGTATTCTCAGAACAAATACACAGAATGTTTTAACATGACACACAATTTCATCATTGTGATGTACACAGTAATGTCATGGCCAGTAGCCTTGCATCTTCTATAAACAATGTTTGTGTCATACATGCCTCTCCTGTATGCAGGGCTATATTTTTTTCAGCTCCAAATGATATATAAAGCATTAACACTGCATTTTTCTGCATACTTACGCAGATATTAACAGAATACTATGCCTTTGTCAAATTACGTTTATTGTGCAATGTGATGATTTAAAGACCATTAGCACATCTTAAAATTTGACTGCTTTATTGAAGAAAACAACCAGCACATCTCATACTCAATTAAGGAAAAATCTAGACAGAAAAATTCATTTTGAATCAATGATTGTTCCTTTTTTTCTATTCTTCCTAACAATAGTTGTCACGTTTAATTAGCTTTTTTGACCGGCTAAGTATAGCCTGTCATTTTGGGAGTGAATTTAATGACCTTTATGAAATGAATTTTAAACATTTCTATGACAAAGTAAGAATCTGTGCCCACTCTTCTTTTTGTTATCTATCCTAAATAGATTAAAAGAAATCGAAATTGGCAGGAAAGTCCATTGGTTTCTTACTGGTGACAGGGAATTCTTTAACAACTGACTGACAACCCTTGAAGCAATTTGTAGTCTGATCTGATAAGAACTCTTCTCCCATAACCTTGGGCTCCAAGTTTTTCTGACCTTCATCTGCAAATCTTTTGTCCTTTGACCTGACTGGAAAATCAATACCACAAACTCCATTTTCACGTGTGTACAGTAAATGAAAGAAGGAATGCAACAGTATGCAAGAGGAGCATTTGTATTCTGCTCACTGATACAATAACAGATGTAATAAAACATACAAAACCCATAACAGACTAAACTAAAAAATTGTTTGAATGCATTTAAAAAGGTGAATTAATAAAGCTTAATGTTTTAGTATGTACTAAAACAAGAAGCATGAAATACTCAATATTTATGTACAGATAATACTGTGCAGTTCTTTCAGTGATATAAGGATAAAATTAGGGAACAAATGACAAAGGTGGAGTAAAGCAGTGTGTTGATAAACATTCAGCTGGGCAAAATGTATGTCATGAGTGTATAAAGAGAAATTATCTTTACAGGAATAAAAATGTTTCAACTAGGAAAAGTAACACAAAGTAAACGATAAAACATATTAGCCCACAAATACATAATAAATAAACAAAACAAAAATCCCAATATTTTAAAGCGTTGGGAACAAATATTCAATATTATACTTGCATAAAACATTGACCTTGGAGGACAATTACAGCAAACACAATTAAAATCATAACATCATAAAGTAGGTTACGAACTTGTTGGTACTAATCCTGGAGAAAACAATTCTTGTCTTCTGTCTTACTTTTAAAGTATGAAAGCATTCATGTAAATAGTGTAAATATGTTTTAATTGATGTTTTTTGTAACAATTGTATATCACCTGTGTTTACTCTTGTGAAATGGTGTACATTTAAAATAAACAATAAAGAAATATTATTAAAAAAAAAAAACAAGGCTGAAGTATACGATAAAACTGATGAGAACTCTGATTGCTCAAGATAGCAGTGATATGGATGCAACAATTTATATTTCCTTCTTGGAAATGTAACATATTTTATTAATTCTTGTGCAAGTCAGTGATGTAAAAATAATGGGGGTATTCAGAATCATGAGTTTTGTATATGTATAGCAGAAATCCACAAAGAGCAGAGCTATGTTGATATATTAATGTAGCCCGACAATGTTATTCACACTGACTACATAAATACACAGGTGTGTTGATAAACACACCTAAACATGTCTCTTGTAATTTGTGTGTATACTGATCATGTCTAAATAACTAAATGTGTCTGTAATTTTTCTTTGTGGAGCTTTTCTCCCCGGGCTGCTGCTGAAAAAGGGCCTTTTCGGCTCAGTCAGACACCCCCAGTTAACAAATGTAAAATAAATACAATAAAATAATACTTAAGACAAACATTTAAGTGCCAGGAGATATATTTTATGTGAATTAGGGAGGCCAATTGCATGTATAATGTGCTGTGCATGTTTGCGTTAAACATAAAAGAGCATAATTTGCATACAAAATGCATAAAGGACCCTGAACTTACATAAGTTTAACATCAACATATTTATTACTTTGGGATTATTTGAGTTAGGTGGCAAAATAGTTATAGAAACTGTAGATGTTTAAAAGTAAAAAAAAAAATCAAAGTATTTTAAATTAATTTGAAACAGTTCAAAATGATGCATGATTATTGAGTTCAGTTGTTTTATTCATATGATGATCATACTGCAATGATTTTGCTGAATGCTTTAAGATCTCATTTGTAAATGGGACATCATTACAGCATTAGTGGAAATGACTAGTGATCAGTAAGAAATCATTTACTTTGGTGTCTTTTAGTGATTGTGCATACTTGGTAGAAATGCAGTGACTGAAATCTGAAATACTGATGTGGCAAAGATGTTCTGTTGGTTCAGTGTGTGCCTTTAGTAGGAGATTCCTATGTCACTGATGAATGAGATTTGACAGTATTATGCTTACAAGAAAGTGCCAGGGTCTAAGGAAAGGACAGATTTGTTAACAAACTGCTTTCTGTACTATTGGGAATGTATTCATATTAGAGCAAATATTACTTCAGCACAACTTTACTTGGCTGGACTCTACCCATGCATATTATTATCGGCATTGTGTCACATATTTTTTTTCCAAGGATGGCAGACATGGCTTCATTTTGTGTTGTTTGACATCTGTTTTTTTTTTTTTTTAACATGTATATGACTGTGGCATATAACATGGATTAATGATACAGAACAAGGGCTCATGGCAGAGATAGGATAACTGAAGTCATTTTTACAAGGTCAGCAAGCATCTATGTGGATTGCAAAGTAGATAGAATATGCATGACTCCACTTTTTATGATGAATCTGCAGATGGTGAAGACATTTGGCAATGAATCACAAGTGGGCAAAAGAACACTTGATTAGCATACATCATTTTACATAATTTCTTATTTACATCTTGTTATGAGTTAATTTACTTAGGCTTATTTGCAGCCATCACATGTTAATGTAAATGCACTGTATGAATTGTAGCCTAGCTATGCTCATTGGTGGATAGCATGGATACCTATAAAGCATTGAAGCCATGGCTGTGACTACCAGTCAATGTTTCCCCTAGAAATGAGATGCACATATTAATGCCTTGAAATGTGAATTTCTTTTCTTTTAATTTTTCAGTTATGTCCATATAGCAAACATGGCTGTTTATAGCCATGATCTTGCAGTACTGGACAGATGTGCTAGCAAGGCAGTGGAGAGCTTTTAGGAAAATGTGTCAGATATAGCAGCTCTTTGGAACAGACTAATAAAGCTCCTGTTGTGATCCACATCTGGGATCATCTTGAAACCCGGGTGCTAGAGAAGCAAACAGAGAAGGGTGGGAGTGAATGTCCAATGCTGGTTCATCCATTCTGGGGGGTGGGGGTGGAAGTAGTCTAGTTCTGTACAATGCTGAACCCACCACCATGATTCTTATTGCATTTATTGTTCTATTGACAAAATAATTAATACACTACAACTTTTTAATCTGCTGTAAAAAGCACATATACATTATAATAGATGGTATTTGAAGTTGCATGTAGAATTACAATCATTGGAATTATGAGGAAATCAAGAAAATAAGCAGAAAAAAGTTAAAACTCCGTAGTTAGTGGCAAAGCCACTGCTCTCAGAAGGATATGGTTCTAATGTTTTTTGTTTATATGTTTTATCATTTCACTGCCACTGACACTTTCAGAGAATTAAAGGCATGTTCTTATATGCTAGTAAATGAATTACATGGATGGAGGAATTTTATTTATTTGAAAATTGTTAACCAGGATACTAAACTGACCCCAAGAAGACACATTTTAAGCACTGCCTGGTAATACAACAGAAAAGTATAGGAGAAGGAACCTACAGTACACCTTTTATAGTAAAAAAGAGAGTAAAGTGGATGTTACAGAGTGTGAAAACATTATAAGTATTGAAATTAAAGTAACATATTAATGCAGACATATATTTCTCCTAGGAATGCAGTTCTATATATAATAGAGAGGTTATGTAACAAGGCTGTCATGTCAAATCCAGGCAGATATCATAAGCAACAGAGAGCAATACAAACATATAGTCACATGCACAAACATACACACACATATATATGAATTCCTTGGGCTTCATGAACAATTGTGTAGGCTTTAAGCAAAGCCTACATGATGTTCATATGTTAGTGCAATGAGCAGCAGTGCTAATCACATATGGATACATCTCATCATGATTATGTGAGTAAAAAGCACATTTTCTTGGCCAACAAAACTTTTGACAGGCACAAAAGCATGTTCAGCAGCATGAGCATACACAGTAAACAAACAAACCTGTCATGGCCAAACCTGTTAAGTGTGCTCACACAGACAGCAGGAAGAGCTACACAGGGCATATAATGCAAACTGTACCAGGTGAGGAAACTATACTGAGTGTACTATGCACATAAATGAAACATATGAATACAGAAATAAGTAAGGGGGTGTGAAACGGCAAGGGCAAATATAATCGATGGATTACCAGGCAGAGAAAGTATATGGAGGACAATATGAAGAGACATCAGAGAGGTATACAGAAATATGTAAGAGGGAAGGGTAAATGTTCAAATTCTACTAAGATAATAAGGTCATTATGTCCCAAAGACAATTTTGCAATAATAAATGGTGCAATATGTGTAGTATAATAATTAATGGTGGTCACCCTTCCTGATCAAATACAGGTAAATAAAAGCAGTCATGACATTATAGGATGTGGCAGTTACACAAATTAAGATTGTAACAGAGGGGATCACACAAGATACTAATGTCATTAACATGCTAAGATGAGATGACAGCTCATAAGAACAATACATGTATTATGGGATATTTGCAAAGAAAGCATTTTGTCAATATAACATGTTAGGAAATAGGAATGGCTGAGCCTCTCCTTTTGCAAGAATCTAACCCATCCCATCTATATTAACATTGAGCTGTGCATTAACTGTGAATAGTACAGAAATAGGCATAACACATATAGGAGAGTGATCACCTTGAAGAGAATTATGCACTTTAATATTCTAATGGTTATGTAACCCATATGTAGGTGTGTGAGGTGTGAAGAATGTGGGAGCAGAGTGTGACATACATAACACCCTTGCATAGGGCACTCCTGCCTGACACAGTTATTGTGCAGACAGATAAGAACAGATGCAAACACCCCACTATGATGTGATGTATTCTACAGAGATGTGTATTGTTAGTGTCTGCCACAGGAGGTAGCAGTGGGTATTGTCACAAACAACTGAAATTAATGTGCAAATTAAGAAAGGATCCTTGATAATGAATGCCATATCAGCATGTCAGACTGATGTCAATTTAATGAGTCTGCTCATGTGTACACAGTTGTGATCAGTTCTATATCAATGGTCCTTGGTCAAGGAAGGCTTCTCTGTATTTTTGTACACATACTATCCAGGAGCTGGAGCAAACTCTTGTACATAACAGGGCTCAATGTATGTGCCACAGTAGCACTCTCACAATGACACTTGCAAAACAAATGTCTACTGCCATGAAATCCAGAGCTACATTCACGTGTGCACATGAAACATTTCAAAGGATAATAGTGATGTGATGTAACAGTTGTTGTGTGACATCAGCAGGTTCACACCAAATGATTCTCTGTGGTAGAACTGAACATCAAGCTGTACAGCTCCATCAACCAGCAACAGGCTATGAATCACATTCAGCACATTGGAACTATCACAGCTGCTGAACTCCAACGATGTGAAGTCATTAAATCAGCAGTACTTTAATTGACCATACTTCTTATCTGATAAAATGTACAGGGAGGCCTCTTCTACTCTATACATGCACAATACAATGGTAGGGGATGCCATTCCCGCAGAAGAATTAAGGACACAAATTCTTGCAGTCACTCAATGCTGGTTTTGAATATTTGCCTAAGCATTGAGAAAATCAACATCATAGTGAGATCAGTGAATGTGCCATGGTATAAGTGCATCACCAATTGTCATACGTGCGGTTATATGATAGCATTACGTCATGTGTATGAATCAAGGAATATATGTCCATGTAATTACTCAGAAATAATCTCGCTGTATGTCTGAAAACATTGTCTGATGCTAGGTATACCCAAACACATCTGTAGCTCCATGCTGTTGTCACTGTAATTGTAGAACAGCAATTATGTACAATGTGGATATAATCTTGTACTGGGAAAATGCCTTACTTATACAACAACATACATTACATCGTCTCATGTCCTTAGTCCTGAAGTAGTGTTTCACTACAACTGGTATGGAAGGATATTATATTCAAATGACAGTACTGGTCTTTAATTCAGGCTTTCAAAAGGAACTTTAGAATAAACTCTTGTAAGTGGAAGCAGCATCTACACAAGAGCATAGTGCATGTGGGTGACAACAGTGTTGACAACATGTACACTGAATGTAAGCAGTAACATCAGGATATGAACTATATACCTAACTTCACAAGATAATGAAGATTTGCTGAAACATAAGCACTACTTGAGATTTATTTTACAACTGTGACACTGCACATTTCAATAGATGACATCACCATTGTGTATTACCTTAATGTTTCTGAGAAAAGTGGTTCCACAGCACAAGCACACTGTATAAATATTCATCATATATGTATTTGCAACATGTTCTACACAGTAAGCGGGAGAAACACACACTCACAGAAGACTATCAGCCATGCATTTGGACTCCCTAGCTATCTACTGATATGATCTACATTCAAGTGTATTTTAGGCATACACCACAGAAGAAGTCTGACTGCATGTGAGCCACACTGCATCTGTGAAGAGATGACATCAGCTGTGTCAAACAAACCGATGTCTGTGCAAAAATAACTTCTACAGTCAAGTGTGATTCTAAATGCAATACTAACAGGTGTAACACACTCCTGCATTCATTTACATTCAAATCTTTCATGAGTTTCTTACTGCTGTTTTTAAACTCCCAACCAATTTACTTATATCATTGACATGCAAGTGCTTTATAGACATGTGCCACAGGAAAGGTCTGACTTTATTAGTGTCTGTCAGAGACCATTGAGGATGGACCATCTTACCTTACATGGAATTAATTTAGTTATAGACATAGCCAAGGGATTCAGGTGCTTAATAACTCTGAACTCCCCCTCCATTAAGAATAAGGTGTAGTGTGAACCCTGCAAGTCTGACCTTTAGATATTGTGTAGAAATGCTTAAGCTACATATATGGGGAAGCTGGGTTGGGATATTAAAAACTGGGATGGTTCTATCCAGAGGGCTCTTAGGTTATGCAGACTTGCCCACTTAGAGCTAAAATTGCACTTAAGAAGTACAAAAGACAGCTAAATTAATCCATCAAGGTGCCACAATGTGTACACCTTAGTGCACGTGTCATGGTCCTTTCCCTGATTCATCAGCTGCCCTTACTGTGTACTGCAGAGTCCTCTACCATGAAGACATGCAGCACTCCAAAGGGCTGGTTCCATGGACATGCTGAACGTTAAACAGGCATTTTGGGAAGAGAGGTATATGATAATTATCCATGTGCCCTTTCCCCCAGAACTGCCTCCAGAACAGCATCTACATGGCCACCCCCCACCACATTGCAGTATTGATCATGACCAAAAGGCCATGTTAAACTGTTGAACATGAATGTGTTAAGGAGGACTACAGAGATCAAGGTCTGGGAAGATGCACTAGATACCAGGGAATACTCTGCAAAGTGCTATAATAGCACAATGGTAGTATGGGGATAGCATGCAGGGGATACACCACTTACTAGGGAATTCTCTCTAACATGCCATAATGCCACTGACATCATAACAGGGATGGGGGGGGGGGTCAAAATAGACACCAGAGAATACTCTTTAAAGTGCCATAATAGTGCAATGGTAGTATGGGGATAGGGTATAGGGAATACACCAGATGCTAGGAAATACTTTCTGAACTGTCAGAATGCCACTGACATCATAACAAGGATTGTGGAGGATACACTAGACACCAGGGATAACTCATGGGACTTAAGTGCCATACCTGCACCAATTATAGTATGATGATCAGAGGGTGAGGGGATATACTAGACCACCAGGAACTAATAGGTATTATGGGGGTTAGGGGAACAATGGGAGGGCAGGCACTGTAGAGATAAGTAAAGGGACTTTGGTGTGTGTCTGTATTTTTCTGTGTATATGTATTCTTGCAGCTTTACTTGTGTGTGTGTCATGTGTGTGTGTGTGTGTGTGTGTGTGTGTGTGTGTGTGTGTGTGTGTGTGTGTGTGTGTGCGTATGCATGTGTGATGGGACGGGATGCCAAGTCTATATGAACAGCATGTTAGTACAGTGATGCAATGATCTGCATGTCACAGAAATAAATGTGATTCAAGAGACATGCAAATTAATCAATGATCTCATTCATGACTAACATGTCTCTGAGTCACAAATAGCCACATTGCAGGAGAAGGGCACATTAATGAGTTCTTAGATGAGTGTTCAGCTTAGTGCACTAATGTTAAAACAGTCTCAGTGGCAACTAGAGGGTGCTGTGCCTGTAATGAGATCATCTAGGCATGTTACTGCATACAAAGAAAAACAGTGAAGGATTTCCAGTGTAATAACAATACTAAAGGTTTTCATCTCAGCTGAAAGTTTGATCCACAGAGCATGAGTTGGACCTTTCTTACTTTTTACAGATCCTTATATTCACCTACTGTTACTATCAGGGACCTTAGTGATGAGGATTTCAATCTATTCCTTATAAAGCATCTTTACCTTCCTCTCAGAAGAATGTCAGAATTTACTTAGTAATGCTTCAATAACCATAGGGAAGTTGCTAATGTCCTTAAACCACTTTCTTCGGGTAAGGCCCTGGCCTGAACAGGCTCAATATTGAGCTGTCAGAACTTCTGCACACTCAGCTTATGGATACACTGTCATTGCTCTTTCAATTTATTGCTCAGTATGATAGCATTAACCCCCATCCCCTTTCTCTACCATTATAGTGATTTTAAAGCCAGGAAATGACTCCTAGTTGTTCAAAACTCTTTCCCTATCTCATATAAGACAGATGCTAAACTTATGCCAGAATTCTGGTAGAGATTTTCAAGCCTTGCTACTAATGTTGATTTTCCCATTTCAAGTTGCTTCCATACAGGGTATGTGTCATACTGACCACCTGCACACCTTAGCTACTTATATGTATATGCAGAGAAATGCACCTAAACCAGTAGCTGTTATACTAATTGATTTTAATCAATACACTCGGCCTGGTCTACTTATGGCACATGTTGGGGCATAGTGGTTTTCTCCTTGAATTCATAGTAACAGTGCATGTGTTATATGCTTCCACTCTTGCTGAAGTAAACAACAAAACAATGACACACTTTCTTGCCTTTTCATTCAGGGAAGGGGAACCAGGCAAGGATACCCTCAGTCTCCTGCTATCTTTCTTCCTGAGACTAAACCTTTTTTATAAAAATTTGAATTCAACTATTTTTCTCTCTCTCTCTCTCTCTCTCTCTCTCTCTCTCTCTCTCTGTTGGACATTGAGACTTTGGCTCCCTTCTTTTTGGATAACTGTATGATGTGGTCTCAGCAAGGGATACTACCATTGCACTCTCATTATGTGAAAATTATGTGAATATCTTTGGCCTCCACTCTCTGGACTTCACCACCTCCACAAAGAAAGGACCATATTATATGCTGTAAATGCCACAACACAGATCTTTCAGGCTGCTAACCTAAACTATCACTGCACCTTCCTACACAAGATGATAGAACCCACATTTGGAATAATGCATTTTGTAAATGTATCCATGACCCACACTGCACATCTCTCTCTCTTTATGGGTATAATAGCTTTAGTTGAATTGTACTTAGCTCCTCCATAATATTATATCCATCCTTCCATCCATCTATCCATCCATCCATCCATCCATCCATCCATCCATCCTCAACCCCTTTTTCCCATTTTGTACATGGGGCCGGGGTGTCACTTCAACAGTGACAGTCATCTTGAGCCATATATTTCCCAGTATATTCCAGCTTCCCCATGCAATAAGGTGGCAGTACAGATGTTTTAGCTGCTTTTGCAATTTATGCAGACAATAAACAGGCTTAAACACTGTGTATTGCATACACCTGCTAAGGGTCTTTGTGTAGATATCCTTGATAGTGGAAATAAACTACATCCTTTACTCTGGCTGATTTGTTTAACTGTGAGCTCTTACCTCCTACATGGAAGAGACTACAGGCAGCTCTACTGGTGTGAGCTCCCTTTGGCCTATAGGTTGGCATGTTCATAAACTCCCAATGCAATTGTGAGATCAGTACTATTTACAACAAACCTACTATCCCCTTGAAACCACCAGCAGATTCGCCTGCATTTGCAATGGGGTATAGCAGTTCCAGTCTGGAGTTGTCCTAGTATGCTTGTGGATAATAAGCCCTTGTTGGAAGTAACATGTAGAGGAAAGGGTGCTGCACAGTTAGAAGATCTGATCCAGTCCTTCACTGAAGAAAGTGCCTTTGTGTATCCTTCCTTTACTTGTTTTAAAACAGAGGCTTACCTGATATAATCACTATGGAAATACTTAACATAGGTGGCTATTGATCTCCATTGCATAGTTGAAAAGGGGATATCGTCTTTCTGCTGACAAGTTCTGCCTGTGGTACTTCAGGATTTAACTCTTTATATAAGTCTCAGGATTTTCTCTGTGCTCATAACCTTTTGGCATATTTATCAAAGTTACTACATGCAGTAACAGGGGCTAGGCTTCCATATTCTGTCCAGGTCTACCTTACTCTTTACTACCCTATCCTAGCTTGCAAAATTTTAAAGGGACCTTTAGAAGATGCTTGTTACAAGTAGTACAGTAATTAGCTCTTACATTGTCTCAAAATTGAAGGCTGCCAGATATCTTTCATAGGAAAATTTGGTTATGTGATTAATAAGATATAGCAGATTGTTAACAGTTCTGACCTCTCTATCAACATCAGAGGTTAACTGTATTTAAGGTTAACTGACCATAGTTACCATAAAGCTATTGGAGAAGTCTGGGCTAGGTGACATAGTAAACCCATATTTTTTATAATAATATTTTATAAGTGTTTTATAATCAAATAATATTCTGTGTTGTATATATGCTGGCAGAAAAGCTATTTCATCTGTTCTCCTCTTCCCTTCATTCATACTCCCCAACAATAGTCCTGCATGTCACCCTTAGAGTCCATTAGTCTTACTTTATTAAAAATGTCCTCTCGTATATGTATTCAGGCAAGCACTACCCTGTACTTTAGTTAATACCCTACTTGGCACCAACCTTCAGTGTTTTTCAAGCTTTGTTTTTCTGTGTTAATGCTATATTTGCTGTGAGACATATTAGTTTAAAGTATGATATTACGTTATCGTTGATTGTTTGCACTGTTGTATATTTTATTTGGTTCGTTTGTTACTTAAAGTTTTTTAATAAAGTTATTGAAAAAAGTTGTTTGCTTAGAAGCTGTGAAAGTGACACAGAAAGTAAGCTGAAAGTTCTGTAAAATTATTTGAAATTTGCTAGATGTGGCATAGAAGACTAAATTATCAGCATAGATAATTTAAGGTGTTTCAGAGGAGTTTCTTTTCCTAAATATGATATATTTTGTAATATTTTCTGAGCAGTGCAGGGAATCTGCACTAGGTAGCTGGAACACTTTTGGAGAAGCATCTTTCACCTACTATGAGTCCATTAAGGGGTGAGGTCTTTGAAATGTGTGTGTGTGTGGGGTGGGGGTGATGCCCTTTTCTTAACTGATATGGGGATGATTTTACAGAGATTTTGCTCCTGAACATAGAGCAGTAGCTGTCATACTTTGATTTGGTGGTCAGGGTGGATAGCTGCATTTTTATGCATGCAGTGACTGGCAACCACTTAAACATTTGAAGGGCTGTGCGGTGATGTCTTTTCCCTGGGAAAAAGGTTACTGGATCTACACATTCTATGCATTGAACCTCTAAAGCTGTTGGTAACTGATATGAAGCAGAGAGTTATAAGTAAAACGGCATATTCAAGTTTTGGCCTAACCATTTCTGTCTTTTGGCTTAAGGTGGTGTGAAATTGAATAAACCACACTAAGGGAAATTTCCTTTAGCAAGTATTTTCACTTTGTGATTTTTGAATGTAATGAACAGATCAAGACAGAAATGTAGGCTTTTAGAGTTATCAACTTGGGTGAGTTTAGAATTGTTCTGGCTGGAACTGACAAAGATTTGAATTTACAAGCTTTTTTTTTCTAGGTATAAGTTAATATTAGGGTAGTTTAGATTGGCACAGTGTGGGAAATTCAGTTTAGAGATGGTTTTGGATAAAGTAAATGCCTGACAAAGAACAGAGGAGGATGATGTTGTCTGCATATAGGATGATGTTATTTAGAGAAAATTTTAGTAGTAGCATAATTTATCAAGACAGAGTATAGAATAGATTAGGCTCCAGTACAGATACATGAGGAATTCCAGAAATAAAGATGCATTCGTCATTCATTGAACTGTCAGTTTGAACGTTAAAGGTCCTATTGATATGGAAGTCACAGGAACTTAACAAGGAATTTTGGATGAATCCTTGGGATATCACTTATTTGAAAGAAGCTGGTGGTTCACAGTGATGTGCATTTGGTATTGGCAAGCTCCATATGTGCCATATTTCCCACTGTGCATGTATGGAAGCATGCAAGTGCACCAGAAAATGCAGCAGAACCTCATTTCAGCTGGTATCCATAACAGACACGAGGTATAGAGTTAAATGCATAAAAAAGTGTGAGCCAGCTGTGAATGATAACCCACAGTGCCCAAACTCTGCCGAGATAAACATGAAGAATGCAAGGGGTGGCTTGATATTCCACTCTAGAGAAGGTCAAACTATTTATTAAGAAATAGCCCATAAATGGAACTTTTCAGTCTCTTTAAGTACATTCTTCATAGGTCAAAGAGACTGTGGATGGGTCAGAAAAAATATGCTGGATTAAAACGCATTCCATTTTTATCTCTCTAGGAAAAACTTGAGAATCCAAATTCAAATTGATTTCATATTTTTATTCAAGACTATGGAAGCAATGTAAAAATAAATCCTTGCAGTGATTGGAATGGACATTTGTCAAAGAAGGCTATCAAAGAACTATACAGTCTCTGTACTGGGGTAGGGTATCAAAGAAGTGAAAAAATGGTTCTGTTATTTTTTTTTATATTTCTTTTATTTAAAAAAATTGCAATTGTAAAAAACCTTGAAAATAGATGACAGCGATGTTGTACTGTCATATTTAAAAATTAGTCATTCTTTCATTTCATTAAAGTGCTTATTTCCTGAGCACTGTAAAATAAAGCAAAATGCATAACAAAACAACAGGAAAATGAATAATCTTTAAATAACTCAGGGTGTAAGACAACATTAAACATATCAATAAAAATAATCTTCAGGGGCGGAGCTAGCAGCAGACGGAGTAAAAGCTTTCCTTGCATGATCTGACTGGAACTGGCAGTTAAGACTAAATACCAGTTGTTTTCCCAAGTTGGTTCCTATATTATCAGTTCTGCTGGATGAAAACTAAATCTGGAGTTTCAGTAATTTGCTTTGACCCTTCATTTACGGATTTTTTTTAATAAATATGTGTGACAGGGGTCTAACAGTGGTGGAAGACACATGTTTTGCTGAACAGGAGACCAACATGCAATTTGGTGGACTTAATGATAAACTGGGTAACTTTGTCAATTTAGTCACAAACGTGTTGGAGGAGAATGCAACAATTAAAGTGGATGTGCTAAAAATGCAGTAAACCACTGAAAAGTGCATTATGACTTTGAATGTTCAGGGTGCACATACTTGTGAATGTACTGGTACATTGGGATCACACACAGCAGTCTTGTAGATGTTGCAAAGCATGACAGAGGAATTTAAAAATAGGATAAGACAGAATAATTTAAGCTTGTAAGGTCTTTCAGAAAATGTGGGATGGGCTGGTATCTAGACCATCATTAATATGCTATGAAGTGGATGCACTGGGCATAAAAGCCATCAGTGCCTGCACATGTCCCATCCTCTTCATGTTACCCTCCATTGCCTAAATTATGTTGTCAAAAAACTATTGCTGCAAAAAGCCAAAGAGGGAAGGTTGTTTTAGTTAATTGCTCAGCTAATTATTTACCTTCATTTTTAAGGTCACTGCAATTTCCCAAATAAAATGGGATGACAAGTGGTCTTCGTTTACCAAACCAGAGAAAGTATACAGCTTCCTGCAGAAACATTTGATTTTCGAAACTGTTTGCAATCAGGAAGGGAAAGAAACTCAGGGATGTCAGCTTTCAGCACAGAATTTCCTCCTATGTCCAAGCAAGTTTCTGGATTTGGGGACATTCTTTGTCATGCCATTACCCTCTGGATCTCAACAGCAAGGGAGGTTGATTAGGGAAAATAATGTACAGACATGATTGATAGAGAGTACTTTTAGATAGAGAAAGGCCTCAGCAAAGTAGACTGTACAATACTCGAGCAGTAAGGGAGATGCCAAAGAGGAGGACATTGAGCAGAATTTCATGGAAAAGTCAGATGCTGTTTCACTCAAACATGCAATCACTAATCTCTGAGTTAGTGATGTGTACTAACATCCAGCTCATACATTATAAGCACAAACTTTGCAATGCAGTAGTTCTTTGTAATTTGTTGCATCTTTCTCAGATTTGTATGTTGTCTGTTACATTGTTTTACTGTTGAGTATTTAATATCTTGTTTGCATTTTGTCTGTTTGGGTTTTTACCATGCTGATACATGTTTCTTTAAATATTTGGGACATGAAAAGCCCTTCTAAGTGACATGTTATAAAAACATGGCTAAAAAATAATAGCATACATTATTTATTTGTAGCAGTGTATATCTGCCCTTAAAATTTCTCATATCTTGTAAAATCTGTCAGCAGCTCAGAAATCTGGAGTCTTAATGAAAGATCTTAAGCAAGGGTTATTATGGTAGTAAGCAGTGGGTTGGATACAAATTGGATTGGGTATAAATACTAACATAAAGTGTTAAGCACTTGACTGCTTTCAAAGACATAGAAGTATCTGCAATGCACAGTCTTGAGAACATGGACTTAAGGGAATAGGTCTGGTAGAAAGCTCCTTTCTGAATTCTAAGTCTCAAATTTATGTCAATGCTCAGACTTGAGAAAATGGGCTTAAGTTAATAAGGCTGGTAGACAGGAGCCAGAAGACATTTTGTCTGGGATGCTATCTTTCCAGCATAAGGAGCTTGTTACAGATAGTGCAAGGACAAAAATTACTAAGAAAGAGTTCTATAATGAGCATTGCAAGGATAGTCAAACAAGGTTTTCCCTTTGGCAGAAAAAAGTTAGTGACTAAATATCAAAGTGTCAGCTTCATAATCTTCTTCAAGATGAGGTGGTTGCCATCAGCAGTCTTACATCTGAAAATTAGGTTTGTGATGCTATTAAATCAATCACCACCAGGAAAGCCCCAGGCCTAGATGACCTAAATGTATACAATATTAAACTTTGGTTATCACAGCCAATAAGTTATAGTTTTCAAGCTTTTCAAGAGATAAGGGGAATGAATTCCCTCCTCAAAGTCATCTAGTATTATAGTATTTAAAAAACTAAATAAGGACCACTTACCCCCAGCCAATGATACGTTGTTGTCCCTGACCATTTTTTATTTTAAAATATGCATCAGAATACTATATGGGAGACTAAAAGGGGTACTCCCTTGAGTAACTGATATGTCTCAGGATAGGTTCATTAAAGGATATTTTAGTGCTTATATCTCAGAGAGTTATCCCTTGCTAGAACCCACAGTAGCTTTGATTATACAAAAGTCTTAGATTCCGTGATTCAAGTGTATATATTGGAAGTTGTGAAAGGTAAACATTTCCATGAGACTTTTGTTTGGTTAATCCAGAGCTTGTATAGAAAACTTTTGTGAAGAATTCTCACAAATGGAATTCCATCAGAAGATTTCTATATAAAGAAGAGAACACAGTAGGAATAAATGCTTTCCCATTCTTTAATATTTTAGCAATTTAACCATTAAGAGGACTTTGAACTTATCAGTACAGTTGGAAGGGTGGAATTTGTCAGGAACTGAGAGAAGAGTCCTGATGTTTGTCACATGTCTCCACAGTGGTAGGGATGCTGAAAGCAGTTATCAGGCTTGAAATATAATCCTAGGAAATTGTCATTAGTTCCCATTAATGCTGTAGCACAGAGTCTCTGACAATGTTAGACATCATCTGGGGACTGTCTATGTCCAAATATTTAGGGATTATTCTTCACCCCAATTACTCCACTATGTTGGAGATACATTTTTTAGGAATGTATGGGAGAAAATCCATAATTAGAGATATTCACATCTTCAACTGATGGGATTTTTCACTGCTATTAAGATTTTCCTGCCACCTTTGTTATTATATGCATTTAGATATATATTATTGATAAGAACTTGTAAATAGTTAGACAAAAATCATTCGATTTGCATCTAATTATATATTGTTAGCAAAGAAAAGACAGGTTCCAGCTTGCATTTAGCACACCCCAACAGCTTACTTGGGACTGTGAAATCCTGACTGGTGGAAAAATGTTTGGGCCTTTGCCATTTCCTAGCTAGTTGCAGAAAATATAGAAAATCCTCCCATAAGGGCTTCATTAGAGATTAACATACTATAAGGGAATTCATCATGTGAGATCAGTTGGCATTTAGGTAGACATATTAAGATATTGGATTCTGTGCTAACTACTTATAAAACCTTAAATGATTTTTGAGATGCAGAATTGTGACAGTACTTACAAAAGATCATTTGCCTACAGTGTCTTACCTGTATCTGAGAACATCTAGAAGCACCTCACCTCATGACTTGAGGGCTCTCATTAGGGCACAGGGTAAAAAGCTCATTTAACATCCATGGAACACAATTTGTGTAAGGCTTGGAAAGTTTAATAATAATTTTAAACATAGACTAAAAATATACTTGCAGACAATACAGATTCTGCAACCATAGCACATACAACAAAACCTTACAGATCATGTCAAACCCTGTGTTATGAAATTCTTAATTTACTCCTGTCAAACCCTGTGTCATAAAATTCTTAATTTATTTCAGGTAAGATCTGCACTAAAAAAAAACTGATACATATTACTACAATTGTTTTATAGTTGTAACATTTTTATTAATTTGTTCTAAGAAAGTGATTTCTAATAAATATGTTTTTAGCAAATAAAATATAAAAGTAAATGACTTATTATGATGAAAGCAAAATAAACAACAAAGATGATACATTAAAAGCTTTGCAAACAGAACAAGATACAATTTCATATGTACATCAAGCAACTCTTACCCATCAGAATTCATACCTGAATTTCCCAGTCAGTCTGGCTTCAAAAAGGAGTACTACAAGGTTCCGTAATTATTCCTTTACTACTTTCCATCTTTAAGTGGTGCAGCGGATGGTATAGTGGTGCAAAGGTTGTGCAGTCACCTCACAGCAAGAGGTTCTCCAGTTCAATTTTCAGCTGGGGTGCTGGACTTTCCTCGCAAACAAATGTTAAAAATAAATAAATAAACATCCCCTTGACCTATCTCATCTCCCCTGCAAGTCTAGAGCAAATGACAAAGTAATTTTTTGTACAAACATTAATTAGCCTCCTCAAAGGCCTGCAAGAGGATTTCCTTGCCATAATACACAAGATAGGCAAGAAAACTCTGCTTCTTAGCATCAACTAAACAAAATCTATAACTTTTAGCAGAAAATAGAAACTTGAAAAAAATCACAAAACTCTTCACAATATCTATGAACACAGCAACACCCCCACAAAAACACCACCTCTTTTAAATAAATGCCAAACTGATAGTATTTCCGACATAACAAATCAAAGCCAAGAAAATCTAAAGGTATTACTGCTCAATGCTATTAGCCTAAAGAAAAAATCCAATCCCTGGAAGCTCTCTTTATCTGAGAGAATGCTGATGTCTGTGTGGTCTCTGAGACATGGTTTAAAGCCACGGACAGCACACCAACAGTGTAGGGTTATAATACCTTCCACACATTTAGACCAGCTACTTCACAGGCAAGGACTATAGGTGGAGACGTCTCTATTTACATCAAGAATAAATATACTTCAAGGCTGGTCAAACAGGACAATGCACCTGAGCTGCTCCATGTTCAAATCACCATAGGTAAAATCCAATAAATTCCACTTCCTTGCAAGCTATAGGTCCCCCTCTATAACCCAGGAAACTCATACAATGTATTTAAACTTATTACAAACACTAACCATCCAACTCAACACCATATTCATGGGTGACTTTAATTACCCCATTATTAACTGGGAGTCCTATACGACATCAAATGTACATTCACAGAGATTCCTAGATTTTGTGAACACAGACTCCCTGGACCAGATAGTCAATACACCAACCATACTGGATCTGGTCCTCACTAATATAGTAGAGTGCTGCACACCCCCTAGTGTAATGCCATATCTGGTAAGGTCAAACCACAAAATGGTCTCCTTTGGAGTAAAAATAAAACCTGAACCCAAGAATATTCAGGAACTATTCTAAGGCTAACCTCCTGCTATTAAGTGAGAACCTGGCAAAATTTCAAACCCCTATAAACCATAAAAACACTTCTACCTATGCAAAACTGTTCAAAGAAACCCTGTACAAGCATGTTAATTGCTGCATAGAGAGAGCTGTACCCACCAGGAAGAAGTACAGAACTAACTCAAAAAGCAAAACCACCCTGGTGGAATCACAAAATCAATCAGATGTATAAAAGGAGGAAGAAATTCATGGCAAAAATTAGGAGGTGCAGCACCCAGCAGGATAAAAGCACTCTCATTAAACTAAACAAACAACTCAGAGGACAAATAAAGTCTTCCAAAGCCAAATTTGAAGTAAGTTTGACCTCCCAGGCTAAGGTCAACCACAAAGCATTCTTTAGCTATGTCCACAAATTCAAAGGCGATACACAATTGTGCATGGAGCTCATTGTGAATGGAGTCACCTATTGCTGAGCCAGAAAATATAGCAACCCTTCTGGCTGATAAATTCAGCTCCAACTTTACTCCTATCTCCCCCTCAACATTCCCTCAGGAAATATCATCAAATGTAACTCTCCCTATTACCACTAGGGAACAGGTCCTTAATGCTCTCTCTAAGACCAAGAACAGTGCATCAGTGGACCAAGACAATATCCCAGGATGCCTTCTAAATACCGTGAAACATGACCTACCAGGATCTCTGGAATTACTATTTAACTGTAGCCTCCAAACGGACTTCGTGCCTCATGAATGGAGAAAGGCAACAGTCATTCCTCTGCACAAAGTTGGGCCATCTACAGACCCTGGAAACAACATACCCATAGGTCTCACTAGTCTTATATGTAAAGCATTGAAAGAATTATCATGGAGATGATCAAAAGAGATAAAGTAATCCTCCAGACACTGGACCCAATCCAGTTTGGTTTTGTCAAGGGCAGATCATGCCTACTGAACCTGGTGGACTTCTTTAAGAAGGTCCCCAAAGGAATGGATGAGGGCAAAATCATTCACATTGCCTACCTTGACCTGGCCAAAGCATTTAACACAATACCTCACTCTGGCATTAGTGGGAAACTCAAGAGGTAGGGTACAAACCTGTATGTCACCTGATGGATAGCCAACTGGCTCACAGACAGGACCCAGGAAGTTAGACTTGGGGAGTCCACCTCTACAAGAGGCCAGTCACAAGTGGAGTCCCTCAGGGATCAGTTCCTGGACCACTTCTTTTTGGCATTTACTTCTCAGAAGTCAAGACCAATGTCAGTGGTCTCTGGCTGACTAAATTTGCAGATGATTGCAAATTAGGAGCTGTCATTGAATCTCACACTGACACAAATGTTCTACAGAGGGGCTGATACAGACAAACAACTGATGTCAGAGTCATGGACTAAAACTAAATGCCAAGAAATGCATAATAGTATCCTTTGGGAAGTCATCCATCCCTGGTAACTATCACATTGACAACACACCCCTTAGAGGTGACCCAGTAGTCAGGGACTTAGGGACACACATAGCTAGTCATCTAGCATTTGATCAAAAGAAAGGAAAAACTAATTAGAAAAATAATAACTTGAAACTTGTATATTTTGAGAGAATGTATTATTTGCACTTATGTGGACTGGTGAATGTAAAAGAGCAGAACCGTTTACATTTCATGATGTTTTAATGAGTGGATTGCTGAAGATTCACCCAAATGCATAATGTTACTGCTAGATGCTTTTTGAGATTGATCTGGTTTTTGGTAGGCGTCGCCCTGCACATGCTCAGTGTAGCAAAACAAGTACTTAGTTTATTTTCTACACCTCACTTCTTCTGTTTTCTACACCTGGCATCTTTGGTTTTGGGCAACAGGGTGGTAATATTCTGTTCCTTATGTAATATTTATTTTGTTTTATTTACTCATATAGTGTAATTTCAGAATACTATCTGCTAGGTGTTCTGGGCATTGGTATGCAGTGCTTCATTATGCATACATCATGCGGGTTCCCTTTTCTGGTCTTCAGATGCAGATCACTTGTAGTTTTAAACTGTGTATCAGTAAGACTGTATTATCTAGTATATACACATACCATATTTGAGCATTTGAAATGTACTTTTCTAATCCAGTCTCTCAGTATGAATTTAAGGCTTTTACTGTGTGAAATATTTCATGGCATCTAGGTAACTGAGCTTTTCTACTCATGTTCTATCTCTGGAGATCATCTAACTGTCTACACCTATTCTGTGCCCTGCAAACTTTAATCTTAGTCAGGTAACTAGCAACCAGGCATACATAATCAGCTGTTGCCCACTCTGACTGCACAAGACAGTTGAATGCAGGCCAGGAGTGAAACAAGACTAGCAGAAGTTTCTACCTCTTGGCTTACTTCTCAATGGTTTGCATCTGCGCATTTCCCAATACATTAAAACATAGTTTTCTGTACCTAAGTTCTTCCTGCTGACACTTTGTTGAGCAACAGGTTATTTTGTATGCCTCTTGTTTGTTACTACTTTTTCTGGACCTTTTTTTTCCAGTTAGAGTTGTTTTTTTCTTGTATGTTACTATGCTGATGTTATACTTGGGAATTCCTGTAATATTTACATTATTATGTATTCAGTTCTTGTTTTCTCTTTAATATAATATAGAAGTATTATCTCATAGCTGCTCTGCACCCTGCAAACTTTAGTCCTAATAAGGTAACTACCATCAAGGCATACATTGCAATCTGTAGCCCAAAGTGCTTGTCATCAATTTCACTTCTGCTTTCAACACTGTCATCCCTCAAAATCTGATATTGAAGCTTCTTCAACTGGGCATAGACTCTCATTTATGCAATTAGATTCTGAACTTCTTAACTGAAAGGCCTCAAAAGGTTCGTGTGGGAGACAACAGCTCCGGACATGTCATCCTGAACACTGGAATCCCGGAGGGGTATGTCTTAAGCCCTCTCCTTTTCACTCTGCTTACACATGACTGCATGGCCAGATATGAGACTAATAGGATCATCAGATTCGTGGACGACACCACTGTTATAGTCCTGGTCAGAAACGGAGAGGAGGAGGCCTGCAGGAAAGAGATTGATCAACTACTGGTCTGGTGAAACAACAACAATCTAGCACTGAATGTCAGCAAGACAAAGGAGTTGGTTGTTGATTTCAGAAGATCTCAAGTACCACACAAACCTCTAGTGATGAAAGGGATGAGAGTGGAAAGGGTGAAGAGTACAAAGTTCTTGGGTGTTCATATGACAGAGAAAATATCCTGGTCAGTCCATGTAATCAGCACAGTGAAAATAGCTCAGCAATGCTTGCACTTTCGAAGGAAACTTAGAAAGGCAAAATTACTAAGCTCCATACTTCAGACCTTTTATAGGGCACCACTGAAATTGTCCTGACCAACAGCATTACAGTCTGGTATGGGATCTGTATCAATCAAGATCGGAAGTCTCTCAAGAGAATTGTAAGTTCAGCAGAAAGAATCACTGGCAACTCCTTTACACCTCTGGAAGATCTGGGCAGTGCAGTGGTGCAGCGGTTAACATTGCCGCCTCACAGCAAGAGGTTATCAGGTTAGATTCTCAGCTGGTGTGCCTTCTGTATGGAGTTTGCATGTTCTCCCTGCATTTACGTGGGTTTCCTCAGGGTACTCCGGTTTCCTCCAACATTCTAAAGACATGCATCAGGAGAATTTCTTCCCGGTCCTCCACTGTAAACAGGCTCTGTGGAGCCTAGTTGGACCTTCCCGGTCAACAAAATGTTAAACTAAACCAAAAATGTATCTTCATTGGTGAGGAAATCAACTTATAATCAAAGGTATGGCATCTAAGTCCAAGGAAGGAAGCCATTGTTCCACTGTATTCTGCATTCATCAGACCTATCATTGAGTACAATGCCCCCTTTGGTATGTATCTAACCAGGCATATCCAACAACTGGAACTTCCACAGAGGTTCCTCAGTTAAAGAATACAAGGCATAAGTCATATGTCCTAAGCAGATCGCCTCAAAGCCCTATTCCTTTATTTTGTCTCCTACACACTTTTGATGGGAGATTTATGCCTGGCATACAGAACATTGTCAGACCCCACTCTGATGGACTTCCTGCATATCCATAAAATAAACAGTACCAAAATTACCTGTTCTAAAGACTTAAACCTTGCCTGTGATATAAATAGGACGTGCTGGAGAGATAGGTATGTATCCCAGAGACTACCCCTTCTGTAGATCAGGATCCCTATCAATGTGAAGCAGAGTTCCTCCCTAATCCAGTTCAAGTGGAATTTGGATAACTAGATGAGGTGCAGTGGTAGCGTTGTTGCCTCACAGCAAGAGGTTCTCCTGGTTGATTCTCAGCTGGAGTGCAGGGAGTGCCTTCTGTGTGGAGTCTGCATGTCCTCTCTGCGGGTTGAGTGGGCGTTCGAAAGACATGCTTAAATGGGCGTGCCTTCGTTGATGGTTGAACATCGAGCTGGCACCTCGGCATTCATGAAAGTCTACTGCCAATCATTAGCGGATCGGAGTTCCACTGTGGCGACCTCTAACCAGGAAAAGTCAAAAGACAACAACATATGAGAAACCGGAAATTCATCCCTGGTTTGGCACCTATGTCTCTGATGCAAACAGGTAACCTGTAAATGGTTCATCTCCCAGGCCCATGCTTACATGTATCAAGGGTATCAGAACTTGTCAGAGATTTGGGATGCATGGCTAGGCTTAAAAAGGCCCTTGTGGTCATTAGCCTAGTAAACACCTATGAACATATGAACATTTGGCTTGACCACTCCCTTAGCTTCTCCATCCACCTTGACTAAACAAGGAAAAAGGTTAACTCACTCAGTGCAGGCCAGTAAGATCTCCCTCATTCTTACTGAAACCTCCAGAAAAGCCACATGCAAAGGCTTTGTACTCACTCAATTTAAATACTGCCTGAATAGCAAAAACACAGATTCAAGCGTTAGCCAAAAAGATTTGAATTTATTACACAGTCCCTTAAAAAATACTGTAAACCAAAGATAAAAACAAAATTACTGTTTCTTCAACAAACATTTGACCATCTCTTAGGGTGCTAACTATTCATACCACTTAGTCAACCAGGCTTTCTCTCCTCTAGTAGCTAAACTAATTAGGCAACCTTCTTCTTACAGCCCCAGAAACCACAACCATTTCACCACCACACTGCAGCTCTCCAAACCTAAGCTCTCTTGTATAGATCACTGTTTCTCCATACTATGTCTAAAACTCTGGGAAAGTATTCCATACAAATAAACAAAATTTCATGTTATCCTAAATTTAGGACTGAGCAGAGGCCCATCTCATCTCTTCAGCTAAATGCTATTACAGTTCGTCTAACTATATCACCTAACCTGAGCTACACCATTCTCTCTTTCACTTACCTGTAATATTCTTACTGTCCCTCATATGCATAGTCTACTGCACCAATTTACACTTCTAACTTACATATTTTGCTTAACATATTCCAGTTATTCACAAATTCTAACATCCTTCAGTCCATTTAGCTATCACTATCACACAGATGCCTCTTTTTCTAAATGAGATTGTTGTGACTTTCGGCTTTTCCCAGTTAGGGGTCGCCACAGTGGAACTTCGGTCCGGTAATGATTGGCAGTTGATTTTTACGTACCGAGTTGCCAGCCCTGATGCACAACCTTCAATGAGGGTACACCCATTCATGCATGTCTCCACGCAGAAGACACTCTGAGAGTTGAAATGGACAGCGTCTTACTGTGAGGCGACAATGCTACCGCTGCACCACCACCGATTTATTGTAAATAATGCATATTACAATTTTATGAGATTGTTACATTTTTAAGCTAGTACTGGTATTTTAAAGATGCATGTGTTCATTATTCTCTTATTATTTCCCATTTAAATGCAATTCTGGCTTTCTTTGTATGGCTGGTCTAAAACTGAAATTGGTCACTTGTGATTGGTATTCTTCACAGGTAGACAAATTTAAATTAAATAAATAAATAGGTTGATACTAGACAAGGAGTCACTATGGCCATTACTAGTATAATCAAATAAACCCCTTAAGTTATTTTATAATTCAACAGCGTTCACAACCTTTGTCTAGAATAGATATATAGGATAACCCAGTGGAGAATTTATGACTGCCTATCCAGTTATCTAGCTGAATTTTAGTAGCAGCTAGAGGTGTACTTTATTTGATGTGTTTTTGGGATCTTTTTCCACAGACATGGAGCACATTTGGTAAAGTACATATCCCACTAAATGATTATAGTCCCTGGTGTTGGTGTTTGAAGAACCACCTGTTCTGGGAAGGTACAAGAGGTAGAATAGACAGGGGACTTTCATGTTTGAAACACCATGAAAAGGTCATTGTAAATTAGTTGGTAAGAAACTGAGTACAAGGAGAGGACTGCTAGGCTATCTGTGTAACTAAGGGATGTGAAGCCCATAATCTTTAAAGTTGAGAATGTCTAAGGCTTCTAAACCTGAATAATATTCTTTGAAAATGTACATACTGAAGGTAACAGTCTAACGAAGGATGGGCCATATGGGGATAAGTAAAACATCTTTAGTGCTACAGGTGAGACATTTGGAAATTAATTGGACCATCTAGAATGATTATTGAATTATTGTGAAGCCAAGATGATTCAATGATATTAAGTTGTCCTGATACTTTTCAAAGTTCCACATGAAAGCATCCATTTGGAGGGGTTTTCTATTTATATACCAGGAGATGGGATATTTTATGATATAGAAAAACACTATGTTTGCTACCATTTAGCTTAAGACCTTGCTGAAATAATTGAGTGTTACATGATTAGTTTGCATTGCATTAATTTTTCAGTTGTCAACAAGCTTAGATAACTAAAGCCTGGAACATTAGATGAATTTCAGAAATATTTCATGCTGAAAAGAATGGGACCCCATACTAAGCCTGGTGAAACAATGCTGGTAAAATTTCTATATTTAGAGAAAGCTTCCTGGCATAGGTGAAAAAGGATTTTCAGATACATTTTTTGGAAGTGACAGTCCTGAGTTCATACTTAGCTTTAGTCTTTCTAATTTTATATGAAAGATTTTTGCTAGCCTGTTTCAATGGTTAACTGACGTGGAGAGATGGAGATTTATTGCACAAATTACTATCTTCTTTCTTTTATTAAAATCTTTATTGATGCAAATATTCCATCAAATTTGTTGTTCTTATGATTCCCTCTATATTAGGAATGGATATGAATGGTCTTCACAGTGCATCTGTTTAGCACTAAGTAGGCATCGAGATGTAGGTGGCATGTTTGGTGATATGCTCAGTATGTGGAGGGCTACTTTGTAGATTATTTAGGTCATCTATGAATTTTAACATGTTTGCTTTTGAAAAATTGCTAAAAACGGTTCTGTATTACGACATCGAAATGTCATAATATGGAACTCCTAAACATTGAACTGTATTTATCTAAACCCATTTACGTGAATCAATGAATACTTTCAGGGCAAAGATGTAGCTGGCACACTACATGGTGTTGCCTTTTTCTCTGCTGTAGTGTGATTTCGGAGTTGGTATGGCTGGGGTTGTTTTAGGTTAGGTTAGTTACATGGGATTGCGGGGCAAGTGTTTATTTTTGCACTGTAAGTATTCATTGATTTGCGTAAATGCATTTCGATGAATACAGGTTGATATTTAGGTGTTCGATATAATGACATTTTGATGTAATATAGATGCCTAAAAACAGTGTCAAACATTGGTATTCCTAATAGGGATGCCTTAGCTTTTAAAAAAGAAGATAAAAGATGTGTTGTCAGACTTGACTAGATAGCGAGAGACACACAAGAATTTAGAGTAGGAAGTTGCCATGTTTGTAAGGACATTATTGATGATATTGAGACCTCTCGTTGTAAAATTGATAATCATCTGGTAAGACTGACAACCTGTTCAGTAGTGTTGGTTGAAGTAATACTAATGTTTATATTTGGTGTTACAGATTTGGCAATTGATGATTAGGTAGTTAAAATCATCTAAGAGAATAATGTTGGGATGGATAGCAATACCATCTAAAGCATTTACATAATTCTTATGGCTAATAGAAGGCATAGAAAGTGATATGTAGCTAGCAATGATGTACTACTTAGATTTATTCAGTAAAACTGAAACCTCAAGTTGTCCTAGGAAAAGATAATTAGGGATTTGCTGTGAAACAATAGAATATCATTCATATTTATAGGTGATCAATAAATCCATTAAATGCAAGTTACTGTCCTTCAGACTTCTAATCAAATCTACTGTTGTCTTTAGAGGCATTCAGATGATAAATATTTATCATACAATGTCAATAAAAATTACCCTCTAAAAATTAACGGTGCCGTAACAAAACAAAAAGCAAGAGTAGAGAACGCTATCACAACACAGATACATGGCTAAGTATAAAAAGTAAATCCAGAGCTTTATTCCACAAATAAAAATTTTTGGTAAGCGCTTTCACACTATAAAGTGCTTCTTCAGACCATATACATAAACAAATTACTAGTCCACTAAAATGCATTTAACTATAACAATTCAATCAATACAACTGTATATTCAATTAAGAAGAGATACAAAACCACCATTCAGTGTTGCAATCTAATAATATATTATAATTACTTAAAAAGGACCCTGGTTTTTCAAACTAAAGAATGGTCAGAACCTTTTACTGATACATGCTTAGCAAATGCGTTGCTTGAATCTCCATTGTGTATACAATTTAAATGTTCCCTAATACACTCCTTAAGGGAGCGATTTGTCTTCCCTATATAAAACCCCATGCAGGTTGTGCACCTGGCCAAGTAGACCACATCAGTAGACTGCAATAACCATTAACATTAAATTTGAAAATAACCTCCATAAATCGATGTATAAACATGGTGGATACATCAGTATAAACACAAAACCTGCATGTACCACAGAGTCGTGTACCTGAAATAAAAACATCAATAGAACTAGCTCTCTGATGTTGGTTGCGGTAGCATAGCTGTTGGGTCTATATTGAAAACTCGAACGTTGACTTACCTGAACACCTAAACGCTGACACGTCTTCATCGAACCACAAAAACATTGATCATCCTGAAGCACGAAATCCAAAATGTTGATTCATCATGGTTGGCCCTTCTGCGGTATAGCTCTGTAAGGTAAGTGTGTGATAGTTACAGACCTTAGGGTTAGGGTGCGGGTTAAGTTAAGTGCATACTTGGTGGTATATGAAAGATTAAGTCTAGAGTTAGAAGTAGGGTTTAGTTTAGGGTTAGAAGTAGGGTTTTGTTTAGTGTATGTATGTGATTTATTTAGTTAGGTAGTATGTAGTGGGCAGTGGAATGGGACAACTATGACATTTCGAGTTTTTGAATTTCGCTGTTTAGGGCGTTCGGTGTATTTGTGGTTCGCAGAATATGTGTTGGCGTTTAGATGCTCGGGTAAGTAAATTTTCAATATTTTGATATAGACCCTAGCTGTCTCTTAAGAGATCTCTGATTTTTAAAAATGAAATGCAGTCTATCAACTATCAAGCCAGCAATGTGTTTGTTAATAATATTAGCCAATTCACCTTAATGACATAACAAATTGTGTCAATATCACTGGCATAACTTAAAGAGACAGGTACCACTCTAGCATTGTTGTGTGTTATTGGATGCATTTATTAAATCAGGGTCAGTAGAATTAAAATCTATGGAATAATATGGTCATGCTTTGTCCTCCCTAAGGGCCAGAGTATCACAACACATTTCATTTACTTCATCCAAATGATATCCCCTTTCCAAAAACTCATTACTCAATGTCTGCAAATTCTGTTTAAAAGCAGTCTGTGAGATACTCAGTCTAGACACCCCCATACTCTGACCTCTGAGGATATTCTTAAAAGTAAACCCTGGGTGCATGCTGTTATGTTGCAAGATGGCATTCTGTCTACAAGATTTCCTATGTAGATCATCTTAAATGTATGACCCAACCCTTTAAACACATATTTACATCATGGCCCCATGGTAATTCATTCTCTACATTTACCATACAATATTATCACTATTCTGAACTAGTTTTGTATTCAGAATATCTATAACAGTAACTACATAATTGTAGTGTTGTAACTATTTGACCATATGACTAAACTTTTTTTTCTTAAGACCCTTGCCTTTGTATGTATAACTAGTATAATTCATGAAAAAAATTGAAAAAATAACAAAGAATTTGAAAAGCAATGCATCAAAAACCTCCTTAAAATTCCTGTAAGAAACATTAGTATATACCAAATAATCGTGTACCAGCCCTAAAGTAAAAAAAAAGAACATTAAGACTGACGCCAAGGTAATGGCTGTGTCTCATATTTTTGGATATTTGTCTTTGTATCAGTGGTACTACGATGGCCAAAACAGATGCTCTTCAGCCTACAGTGACCAACTGAGGGATATATTAATGCAGCTGTTAAATGTAAGGGCAAACAAATGTGACTCAGTGCTCTACACTGCTTAACAAATATAAACAAACAAATGAACAAACAAGTCAATCAATCAATAAGTGAAATGGTAATCCAGCAAGGAACAACATAAAGATTATATAGCATAATGCTATTTCCAGACAATGTAAGACATAAGAAGTGAAGGATGAGTCTTCACTGAGAGGTGTTATTGCAGTTCTGGTGAGAAACTCTTCAGGATCTTTGCAAAGCTTGGTTTTCTGTTGCATCCAGCAGTTGTAGGTTCCATTGAGGGTATCCAACAAGAGAAAAACATAGCAAGTGTACTTAATTCATCAACATCTGGGTTAATACTACTTCTCAGGAAGCAGCTTAGGATTAGTGCTACCCTTTGGTTCTATTGAGAAAAGGAGCAAAATGTCATTGATTCCTAGATGTGTGCAGGTCTACTGAGATCAGAGCTATCTCCAGCACAAGACAGGTAGCAAGTAATCAACTTCAAACTTTATAAGTGCTACTCCTCCTTCAGTCCATGTTAGTAAGCACCTGGAGACATGGATTTGCACTTTCCAGTAGGAATCCTGAGACAATGTAGTAATTGTTTCATGTTTATTGACAACTATCTACAATTTAAACAAATTGACACATTATGTGTTATTGGAGGAGAAGCTCTCACATACAACCACTATAAAGAGAAACCAGGTTGTCAGTAACACCAAATACCACAGTATACCTATGACACACAATATACACAAAACACATGGACCAACACATGATGAGACTCTAAAAAGTAGCCTGCCTAAACCAGAAAGTAAATGTAACCTAAGAAATAAATACCCTCAGCAGCCTCACAGACACTGAATTCGGGTAGCACCTACCATGAAGGATGCATCTAAGGTTCTCGGTGTCTCAGCTCAAAATCCCATAAGGCAAAATTTCACAGAATCCAATTTACTAGTCATAGGTAATTCCATTGTGAGACACACTGATGCACTTCTCACCAAGTGTATCAAGTAGAGGGTCACAATTAGTTGCCTTTTAGGTGCCAGTATTTGCTGCACTATGCATGCACTCATGCCCTTGCACCACAAATACACATATGATGCAGTCATAATACATATGTGAATAAATAACTTCTGACATATCTACCTGGAATATATGGAGAGAGACGTGATGGATCTCCTTGAATATGTGAACTTAGCAGGTATGAACCTATGCTAGAATAGCATTTTGCTATCATCAGGAATAACACCACAATACAAACCAACGATTATTAACTTGGCTTAGCATCTGGTGTCATTCAAGGGGGGGAAAGGGTGTCCAAAATATATTAGCCTGAGAAAAGATGGTAGACAGCCCCAACTGTTTTTCCAGGGATGGCTTGCAGCTACCTCCACAAGGTTTTTATGTATTGGCTAAAACTTTTCCTGCCCCCGTAGTGCCTTTTTTAGGTAATGCCAGTCTTCAAAAGCTTCTGATTTAATAAAACAAAATCCAAAAGACATAGAGGTATTGTTGTTCAATGCTAGCAGCCTCAAGAAAAGAAATGCACTCTCTACAGTAATGTTTACCTTGGAATGCATTGGTATATGCATTGCCATAGACACCTGGTTCAAGACCATTGAGAGAACCTCATCAGAGTAGGGTTTCAACACAAACCACCCATTCAGGCCTACAGTACTAGATGATGATGGTGGTCATATATCTATACTCATAAAACAAAACATCATCTCCAGACTTGTTAAACAGGACAATGACCTGGAACTCATCCATGTGAAAAACTAACCATTAACAAAATCACTTATCACATAATAAATAACTATAGGACCCCCCCCCCATGTTCATGTTGGCCCATACCTCCAACCTGACTAGAATGGTGTCCATATGCATTAAGCCAGACACCATTCTCAAAGGACACTTCAGCTTGTGGGAGATATACACATCCCCTTATGTGTGCCCAGAAATTCCTGGACATCATAAATACAAACTCTCTAGACCAGTTAGTCTATATCCCAACAATGGGAATCAAAATCCTGGACTTGGTCCTCACCAATATGGGACAGCTCTGTTCTACATCAGTTGTAACTTCCTCACTCATCAAACTTAATCATAAATCAGTCACATTCACCATTAGACTGAAGCCAGGAGCATCCTCAAATGCCTTGGTATTCAGAGATTATGTGAAAGCTAGTCTATAAAAACTGAGTGATCACTTGGTTACATTTAACATCCCCTCTAACCAGATAACCTCACTGCATATGTGGAATTTGTTATCATCAAGTTATATGCATATGTGAATATATGCATCGACCCACCCCCTCCTCAAGCAGACACAATACCAAATTTAAAAATAAACCGGTATGGTGGAAACCAAATACAAAAAGATTCTACAGTAAAATAAAAAAAAACTCAATACACTCAATAATAAATGTAACTATCAAGATATCAGAAGCCCTCTTGCTAAACTTAACAAGGAATTATGCTCCCTGATCAAACCAAAACTAGATATGATGTAAAATAGCCACTCACACAAAACAAACCAAAACTCCTTCTTTAGCTATGTTAGAAACCCTAAAAAAAGTACTCAGCACTTCACAGAGCTAACAGTAAATCATATCACATACTCAGACCACAAGGATATAGTCAGTCTGTTAGCAAATAAATTTAGCCCTAACTTCACTCCCCTTTTCTCCCTTACATCCCCTTATCACATAGCAGCAGCTACCTCCTGTATCCCAAGAACAAGTTCTCAACCACTTTCCAAGGCCAAGAAGACTGCGGGGCCAGATAATATAGTAGTCTGCCTATTGACCAGCCTGAAACAAGACATGTCACACCCCATACAGAGGCTATTCAATATCATTCTCCAAATAGGCTTTGTGCCAGAACACTGGAGGATAGTAACAGTAATACTCCTGTGCAAAGGTGGGGCATCAACTGACCCAGCTAATTATAGACCCATAAAGTTGACCTGCCTCAACCATATGGCTTTGGAGAAGAACATGATGAGATTAATAAATAAAGACACAGGCAACCTACAAAGTCTTGACCCAAGCAAGTTTAGTTTTGTCAAATGCAGATGCAACCTGCTTAACGTGGTCCACTTCTTTGAGAAAGTTACTGAAGCGAATAGTGAGGGAAAATCAGTGCACACCACATATCTTTTTTTTTTCAAAACAGGTTTATTGTTTTAACATATAAGAGAAATATCATAACAATTTTATACAAGTAATTAAAAATAGGTATTATTATAATATTCAACAAAACAACTAAAGTATTTACAAAGACATCCACTACAATCAGATCAATTAATTAAACTAAAATACCATGCTATTGAAATTAAAATTTTTTTAACAAATTTTGTAAATTATCCCATACAATATAATAAGATGTTTTTCTATTTGTTCTTGTCCTAATTGTGTTTATTTCCATATGGCACACTATATTCATAACATTTTTAAATTCATTGAATGAAGGAGGTGTATCTGAAATCCAATTTCTAGTTATTATTTTCCTAGCCACTGCTAGAATAGACCATAACAAGGGAAGCTTAACCTTTTAACACTTTGAGGTACAGGTGTGTTGAATAATATAAGAGATTTAGAAATAATGAAATTATCTGTAAAAGAGCCTGCAAAAATTCATTAATTGACTTCCAGTATTCTTTCAATTTTATACAGTCATAAAACATATGAGCCCAGTCAGCATTAATTTCTACATTACATCTCTTACATAAATTATCTTTATTATTTATTTTATTCATCATCAAAGGTGTATAAAAGATCTATGTAAAAATTTCCATGTATAAAGTCTCCAGACAATGGAAGACGTAGTTTTATAAGCAGATTCCAATATATATTGTTTATCTTGTTGATTTGGTGGGTCCCCATTAATAGAAGTGAAATAATTCCAGTATGAATCTACACTGTAAAAGTTTCTTGTCTGATAATTTTATGTATGTATGAAAGTTTACCTTTATCAGAAACTTTATGTTGTAAATTTAATATCAAGTAATCAATCAGTGTTGGAATAGATTCTTTAACTGTTATAGACATTAGATCTATTTTATTAATGAGATGTTGTCTAAAGGTCTGAACCTCTAACCAGCAAGTTTCTCTTAGATCAAATTCTTGTTTTAAGAAATTTAGATTTTTAACTTTATTATCAGATATCAACTGATACCAGTACTTTAGATCATTATCTATAGCTAAATGAGTTCCTTCAGAAGTAGATGACAAAAGCATACCCTGAGTATACATTATAGGGAATACAATACAATTCCATTCCCTATACTTAGGGTGCATGAATATAAAGTTGCGATAACTAATAATAATATTTAATGGGTAACAAACCATATGTTTAGGTGTAATAGGTGAAGTACAAAATTCCTTTAGTAACCATAACATGGAGTTATTTACAATCATATTTTTATGTGTTAAGGAGATTTTCATGAAGTGCATACTAATTAGCTCCCAATAATCTTTCCATTTTGTGACATATGACTGATCTATTAATAAAGTAATAACTTTTACAATAGAAGAGATAGTATATAAATTAAAGTCTGGAAAAGAAATACCCCCTTGAGACCAGCTATTAGTATGTTTCTTTAATGCAATCCTAGGTCTATTAGGTGCCCATAGGAAATTTAACATTAGTGTATTCAGTTTCTTGATAATTATTTTTGTAGGTGGAAGTATTATTGATTGTATTAAGTATAAAATCTTGGGGAATATTATCATTTTAATAATTGTAAGTCTCTCCTCCATAGTAAAAAACATATTATTTCAGGTATTAAAAAGATTTTGTATATTAAGAAAACAGGTATTATAATTATTATATGTAATAGATTTAACATCTTTAGATAGTATTATACCTAAATAAGTTATCTGACCTGAATTGGGTACATATTTAGTAAAATCACTAATGAGAATTTTTTTTGTGTATATATAGGTAGTATTTTAGTTTTTTCTTCATTGAATATTAAACCAGAAATACTTTTAAAATTCATCATGTTATCAAATAGAGACTGCATAGAAGAATTAGATCCTGCTGATGTAATTAGAACATCATCTGCAAAAAGTTGAATTTTGGATGTTGTATTTTCATGTATTTCAAAACCCTCTATGTCAGTACTGTTTCTGATCAAATTAGCCCAAGGCTCCATTACTAAAGTGAATAATAGTGGAGAAAGTGGACATCCTTGTTTTGTACCTTTAAGAATGGGTATTTTTTGTGAAACATATGTTCCTACCTTAATATAAGCCAACGTTCCTTTGTATAAATGCTCAATTAGATTTACAAATGCATCTGAGAAGTTTGTGCACTTCATTAAGGTAAACAGATAGTCCCAACTTACTGAATCAAATGCTGAACTTATATCAAGACTAATAAGTGTTAAATCTTTCTTTTTCCTATTTGCAAAATCTATTAATGTTAAAGTTATTCTTATATTATCAAAAGTATTTCTATTTACAATGAAGCCTGTCTGATCTATATCTATAATGCCGGGAATGATTGTCTTCAATCTATCAGCAAAAATACTCATAAACATTTTATAATCAACATTAAGTAATGAGATGGGCCGATATGAAGAACATCTAGTTGGATCTTTATTAGGTTTTAAAATTGGTGAAATAAATGTATATTGCCAAGATGGGGGGGTTATTAACTCAGTTTGGGCCAAAATAAAAACCTTATGCATTAATGAATATGTACTTTTAGAAAGGATTTTATATATCTCTGGTATAATACCATCATTACCTGGTGCTTTGTTTGATTTAAGCTTATTTATTTGTGTAATAACTTCTGTATATGAAATACTCTTGTCCAATAGTTTAATCTGTTGTTTATTAAGCTTTTTATTGATGTTTGTGGTTATAAACTCCTTTATTTTATCTTTAGGTTCCATGTTAATGTTATTATGGTTAATTTTGTGAAAGTGATTTCTAAATTCATCTAGTATTTCTGGTATACTAGAAACATTCTTCTTTTCCTTAGAGAAAAGATTTCTTTGATATGGTTTTGTTTATTCAACCTTTTGTTTTATTTTTAAGTCTATGTAAGTATTTGGGGCTTATTGAATAAGACAAAAACTTGTATTTCTCTAAAGTTATTTTAACTTTATGAGTTAAAATTTCTTTGTATTTCTCATTTAGTTTGTTTATTTCTTCAATAACTTTTTTTGTCCATAATATTTTCTTTATTATTATGTTTATAAGAGTCTAATTTACTTTGAATATCTAACAATTCCTTATCCCAAGATTTCCTTTTATTATTATACCATCTGATACTTTGTCCACATAGATATGATTTTAAGGCATCCCAAACATAAACAATGGAGACTTCAGGAGTATTATTTATGTCTAAAAAATGTTTTACTTCTGAAAGTATATATTCTTTATAGTCTTTTAGTTGAGTTAAGTATGCTGGTATCCTTTTGATCTGAACATTATGAGTATTTTTTATCATGAATTCAAAAACAATTAAATTATGATCAGATATAGGACATGAAATGATTTTGGAATTAATTAAATTTGTTACCATCTGGTTAGAAATAAAGACCCTATCTATTTTTGAATAAGTTTTGTATCTGTTAGAAAAAAAGGTGTATGGTAATGATTTTGAATCTATCTGATTATTAATATCATTCAAATGATAAGAATTAGCAAAATCATTTAAATGTTATGTATTAGATGTCATTCTTCTTTTCCCTATAGTGGTAGTATCACTTTCATGTAGTTTACAATTAAAGTCACCAGCTAAAATAATATCTCCTATAGAGAATGATATGATCTTATCAAGATGATGTTTCACTGTATTAATACCAATTCCAGGTATCCAATATACATTAATTAAAGTGTAAGTCTTCCCATTAATTTGTATTGTAACCATACAAAACATTCCTTTGTCATCCTCATAAGACTTAATGGTTTTACGAATGGGCATACTTTTATTCCATAAAATAGCCACTCCTCTTTTTTTCTGAGTGTGCTCTGAACTAACCAATACTGTATATTTGTTTGTGGCTAGTTTATCAATATTTTTTTTCAAGAGATGGATTTCTTGCAGGAAGACTAAGTTGACCTTATGTAAATTAATGTATCTTATTAGGCTTGCCCTTTTACATGGATTATTCAATCCATTAATGTTTAAACAAATTCCTTTTAAAGATGTCATTTGGCATTTTTAAAACTTAAGAATCTTATGATCAAAATAACAAATAACAAGATAAGTAATGTTGCATCTCCTCCTTTAGGTGTACCTTTAAATATAGCTGTATTTATTGAATCTCTTACGGGATTTCGTATAGGATTCAATTTTGTTTGTAGTGACAATGAATGTACAAAATATATTGTGGATGTCAAAACTATATACAAATAACAATGAACAAGTGAAAATAATGTAAGGATTAAACCTTGCATCCAGCCTGGAGTTATAAACTCCAACTTAGAGTAGTATTTACCACTCAAGTTAACCCCCTACCCTAAGCAGCAGTACCTCAGCTACCACCTTATCAATTTAATACTAGTTATATTTAACTGAGGTTAACAGTTTTCAATTCAATTATCTAGCAAGACAAGACTACACATTTGGTAAAACAGCATTATATAAACTAAAATAAACCTTTTTTTTTTTTTTTAAACTGTTCATACTACTATATACATCCATGTAATGTAAAACACTTATATTCAAATAGCATTCAAATAATCTTGATGTTAGAAATCAAGAGGAGAGAAAAATAAGTTCTAACATTCATTTAAATCAAAAACTTTGGCTAATATGATTCAGACATTACATATATTAAGATGCATCTGTTTTCTGTCATGTAAATGCAATTAACAGCTTCCAAAAAAAACCTTGAATTGCTTGTATATGAGCATTTACTCAAACTCATTATTGTCAATAGAATAAAATATTGTATTAATAGAAATTGTTATAACTCATACTGCATAGTTATGCAGATTCTCAGAAACACTTATATACATATATACATACACACACACACACACACACACACACACACACACACACACACACACACACACACACACACACATATATATATATATATATATATATATATATATATATATATATATATATATACACACACACATACACACACACACACACACACACACACACACACACACACACACACACACACACACACACACACGCACACACACACACACACACACACACACACACACACACACACACACACACACACACACACACACACACACATATATATATATCTGATCTCACTGAGTTGTGTCCTTGCCAAGCACTATCTTACTTGCTGTCCCTACAATAAATCTGTCTGCTTTATACAAAATAATGCACAGCAAACACATTTTAGTAACCAGATTTTACAACCATGCTATACTACTGCTTTAAAATATATCACATGACAATTTCTTCCAGAATAGAGTTATAAAATTATTTATGCTTGTCAATCAGATGAATTAAATGAGTTATAGTAATGTATATGTTTGGAACATAAGTTTTAACACAGATTATTAAGCTGCTGTTAAGTAGATTTTCAAAAACACTTGAATAAATGTTTCATTTTCTATGCCTTCTAAAATAAGACATTTACTTACTACAAGAAACTGTATCATTTAAACTCATTATAACTGACATATTTTATGAATTATAACATAGATATTTAAGTAATTATATAAAATAACTCACATTTAGATGTTAAAGAGTTCATTTTCCTTCACATAGTCGCATTTGTATCATTTCTATTTCCTGGTAGAGTGACATTCCTGAATCTGTGATGTGTCAGTGTGATATCTAGGTCAAAGGTGAGACTGGTTGCTTTCAGCTTCTCTGTGAGAATTCTGAGAGTTGAAGCTTTTGAAGTAGCTCATGGACACTGTGCATGAGACAGCCCACATCCCAGATTGCCTCGCTTAACATTTTGGCGGGAAACATATTAAAAACTAGTGACAAACATTCATTTAGCAGTGTAAATGCATCTAAACATGACAAAACCTTCACAATGTATTTTACAAGTTATTACAGCCTCTATGTAAGTGAAATTAAGCCCAAAATTATTAATAAGTAATAAAACTCAATATTTTTGTCCCAACTCAATTTTTATGCAAATCTTATTATTTACTGTGTCTATATGATCAAAAGCATTTCTATATATTAATAAAGAAAAGAAAAAGAGAGTAGAAAGTAAAAGGGTGTAAGGCAGAAATAAAAATGTAAGAGAAAGCTATAAGAAGTATATACAATGGAATATTACTTACTGTTTATATTAATAGAGTTAAAAATAAAACATATTATTTACTATTATTTAGTTCTAATTATTATTAGTTAAAGCATGACAGATTATTTACAAACAAGCATAAGCAGTATAATCAAAAAAGTATAATTAGGAATAGCATTTGAAGAACATATACACTTTTTACAAGGAATAAATATGTTATTATTCTATTAATCATATTTTCATTACTCTTCTTTCCCTGCCCTCCCCCACCCTTTACCCACTACATAACCTAAATAGAATGTCATTGTTTAAACAAAGAAAAGAAGAAAAGGAGAAGAAAAAAAAAAAAAGATAAAGAAAAAAAATGTATCAAATTACTGACCTTACTTCTCCTTTTCAGAAAGAGAAACAAGTTGAATCACAGCTTGCCATTAAATCTCCAGATATTTTGACTAGTTATGAAACAAAACATTTCTTTGCACACAGAGAATAACTTTGATTAAATCTTTTTCAAAATATTTGTGGCTTCTTGGAAATGCAGGAACTATATTTAAAAAGATTAATAATGAAATAAAATGATGAGAGAAAAAAAAAAACATAGAACAAATCATTTGTTTTTTAGTCTCTTCTTCTTCTCTGAAGTCTTCCATGAAGTTTCAGTTGCCAGTCTCTTTAATGAAGGACTGGCCCATTCCATCTCCTCTATTTTATCCAAAATCTTATTTTTTTTGATAAACAGTAAAGCAGAGTCTAAGTCATCGAAAATTTTAGGACCATCAGGAAGGAAGATTTTAAGCTTGGCAGGAAACAGAAGGTATGTTTTAAACTGTGCTTTTTTAAGCTCCCTTATTAGTGGCAGAAAAACTTTTCTTTTAGCTATTACCATGGAAGAATAGTCATTGTCAAAATGCACAGTTGTCTCATTAATCTTAACAGGAGCTTTGGCCCAAGCAGATTTAAGAACCATCTCTTTATCAAAAGATGATAGAAATCTAACTATAACTGATCTAGGATAGTTTTTGTTAGAGTTAGTATTAGCTATAGATCTATATGCTCTTTCGATACCAAAAGAGAATGCTTCTGGTAAATCTAAAGTTTTAGGAAGCCATGTTGTTAAAAAAGAAGTAATATTGTTACCTTCAATATTTTCTGGCAGTCCAAAAATCCTAATGTTATTGCGCCTAGATCTATTTTCCAGGTCATCCAGCTTTGTTTGTAAATGTGTATTTTGTTTCAGCAGAAACTCAATGTTGATTTCCTCTTCTTGTATTCTATTTTCCATGTCATTCACAGCTTCTTCTATGCCTGTCATTTGGATCTTCTGTTGTTGCAGGTCTATATGTAACAAGTCTATTTGTTTTGTAGCTTTTTCTATGAAGGTGTCTATTTTAGTATCCATTTTATCCATCTTAGCAGTAAGTTGCTGGATTATAATTATCAGAGACTGAAGTTCTTTCTTGATGCTGGAGTCTTGAGAATTTGTCTTACTGGAACTCATTTCAGACTGATAAACTGACAGGAAAATTTCCAAAGTGATTTCTGACAGGAATATTGTTAAGATTTCCTTTCTTTTTTAGATATAGTTCAAGAACTATATAAAACAAACATATTTAGAAAGAAAATTACTTCAAAAATTAATTTTTTAAGTAATTAATTCCTGTCAGTGTAATGAAATTGGTGGAGCTGAAGAAATCTGCTGCTATCCTGTGTTCATCCTTGGCCACGCCCCCCACCTGCACACCACATATCTTGTCCTCACAAAAGCATTCAATACTATCCCCTACTAAGGTAGAGTTGATAAACTCTCCTAGCTAAATGTTAATCACTAGGTAACTCATTGGATAGCAAATTATCTCACACATAGAACCCAGTAAATTAAGGGAGGCATGTCTACCTCCTCTAAATGATCTGTCTGTAGTGGTCTACACCAGGGTTTAGTCCTCCATCCGCTCCTCTTTGGCATTTACTTTTTGGACGTCAAAGCTAATGTAATGGGTTTGTAGCTGACTAAGCTTACAGATTACTGTAAATTTGGTGCCATCATAAACTCTTCAGAGCGCTCCAAGGTCCTTCACTAGGACCTTTCCCAAACAAATAACTGATGTCATAACCATGTTTTAAAATTAGATACAAAAAATGTATAATAGTGTACTTTGGCAAGCATGATGCCCCCTGTATCTATCACATCAACAAATTACCTATGAAAATTGATTCACTAGTTAAGGACCAGGGAACCTATGCGGAGAACTAACTGTCCTTCAATCATGATGTATCCACTGTTGTCAGAAAATCCCTTTCATTGCAGCTTATTGATAAGGTGTTGGTGTCTATGTCCAAGGATGTGACCGTTCCACTGTATTCATCATTTACTAGGGTGATCATTGAGTATAATGCCCCCATTGGTATGCACCTGTACAAGAACTCATCACATCTTGAATGACCACAGTACTTTCTCACAGATAAAATCAAGGTCCTAAATCATAACAACTACACTGATCATCTCAAAGCATTGTCATCTCACAAGAGCTTTTAATCACAATAAACAGATGATGGAGCAGTGGTCATTATATACTTTTTAGTAAGGTATATTTAAGTATTCTTTTATATTTTTATTCTTGTGCTACATTATATTTATTCTACAATGAAGCTTTTAAATGTCTGTTTTATATTTGTTTTTCTAAGCATAAGCAGGGAGTTTGCACAATTTACTACACCAAATTGGTCAAGTATTAAATAATGGACCATGTGAAAGTGGTATATTTAACAACTAGTGTTGAGATGAAGCCTCTATCTGATGAAGTCTTGTGGTATACAAGATAAAAGCACCTATCAGTCAGTATTTTGTGCATTTTGCACTTGGTTTTATTTATTTATTTTTTTGTCTGTTTTATCATTGGATTTGGCAAGTTACCTTTGGATTAAATATGATACTTAAGGAACCTGATTCAAGTGTCTTGAAGTTCTTGTTTGTGTTTGCTGTTCTTAAAAAGTAACCTATTTAAGCAAAAACCATTACCATCATCATCATCATCATCATCATCATCAAAGCCATCTTTATCATTTTCTGCATGGGATTAAGGTTCCACATCAACTGTCACCATCTCTCGTGATTCAGTGCCAGTATCCTGTCTTCAACAGCAGTCATGCCTAACTGTTACAGGCCTTAACTCACACAATCCTTCCACCTCTTTGCTGGACTCTATATTTTTCCTCTTGACTTCTTCCTGTCTGCCCCAAATCTCCATCAGACTGCATTCTGCTTTCTTGTGCATGGGCCTGAACTTCTATAATCTATTCTCTCTGACCTACACCACAGCTGGAGCTACTAGAGCTTGTGCTTTGATGTCCTCATTTCTTTGTCTGTCTCATAGTGTGCATTCCACTTCCCATTTCAGGCACTTCATAGCTATCACCACTAGCTTCTTCAGCTGCTTTGCCTTGACTGCCCAGGTTTTTGTACCATACAGTACTATTGGTTGTACAGCTGTTGTGTACATCTTAGTTTTCAGCTTCTTTGGCATTATTCTATCACACACACTACTCCTGACATTCTGTTCCAGTTGGTTGTAGCACCTTTTGATTCTAGGTTTGGCCTCTTCATTCAGACTTCCCTTCTCCTCAACCACCTCTCCCAAACATTTGAAGCTCATTACCTGTTTCACTATTGCCTCGTCTATCTCAATTTTTAGATTCTACTGATTTCCCTCATTTGATGCCATTATAACCATCTTATTTGTACTCATTTTCATCTAATGTGATGTCAGGTTTGCATTCCGTTCCCCTGTAATTTGCTGTAGTTCTTGTTCAAAATTGGTTGTAATGCCACATCATATGCACACAGCAGCATTTATGATTTGTCCACCCTCCACCCTAGTCCTGTTTGCAGATGTAGTCCATCACCAGTATGAACAGCAGAGGGCTCAGAGATGAACCCTGATGCACACCTACTTTCACTGGGAACTCCTCTGTGAGTCTGAACACTGCTCATACCTGTGTTATTTGGTCCTTCTACATAGTCTACACTAATTCTACCTATGTTTCTAGGACTTTGGAGCATCACATGACTGCTTGGATCTTTATTTTGGACCTTGTCCTACCTAAAACACAAAGGCCTCCTATATGTAACCTATGAAACAAGTACCCTCTGCAACTACACAAACACATCATAGACAGCATTGACCATGAAACAAACACCTAAGAGACACACTTATTCATTTCAAAAGTCTATCAGTAAAACTTCCATTCAACCCAATATCTCACTCATAGGTGTCCTGATGGTGACACACATTAATGCATCATTCACCAGGCATTTCAAAGACAGAGTTATGGTCAGTTGCCTATCAGTTGTGAGGATTCGTAACATCATGCAAGCACTCAAGTCCTTGCACCAAAAGTATGCACATGATATAGTCATTTTACATATGGGTATAAGTGACTTAAGATGTACCTCCCTGGATTATATGAAAAGACATGATGGATTATGTGTCTTTGGAATGGATGTGGCCTTGAGTAGTATTATACTACCACAAATGATGCAACAATACAAACCAAAGATTATGGATTTCAACAGTTGGCTTAGAGTCTGTTGTCATTCCTAGGAGGTAGAACATATATTCGCCTGGGTAGAATGATGGCCTGCATCGTTATCACCAAGGCTTTTGTACATTAACTAAATCCTTTTCCTTCATAGTTCCTTTTTAGGCAGTGTCAGTCTTCTTTAGCTCCTAACATAACTAAACGGAATGTGGAATAACATTAAAATATTGCTGTTTGGAGCTAGGAGCCTTAAAAAACTCAGTTCCCTTCAAGTACCCCTTAGCCTAGAAAATGTAGATACATGCCTCATAGCAGAAACCTTGTTTAATACCATTGAAAGCTCTCCATCAATGCCTATCACACTTTCAGGCCCACTGCATTTTATGATGTCACTAAAGTTGGTAGTATCTGCATATTCTGAAAAAGAAAACCCACTTAATTTCTAAATTTATTAGACAAGATAAAGACCAAGAACCCATCCATGTTCAACTTGCTATTAAAAACCCTTATCATATTATAGATAATTATAGTACCCCCCTGTCGCTGTCAGTCCATACCTCCTACCTAAATAGTATGGCGTCCCTATATATTAAGGCAAAAACATTCTCCTAGGAGACTTCAACTATTCCATCCTAAACTGAGAGACTTATATATCCTCAAACATGTATACCCATAGATTCCTTGTCTTCTTCAATGCAGACTGCAGGGACCAGTTAGTCTGCACCCCAACCAGTGTGTGTGTGTGTGTGTGTGTGTGTGTGTGTGTGTGTGTGTGTGTGTGTGTGTGTGTGTGTGTGTGTGTGTGTGTGTGTGTGTGTGTGTGTGTGTGTGTGTGTGTGTGTGTGTGTGTGTGTGTGTGTGTGTGTGTGTGTGTTGGGAGGGTGATACAATCCTATTTTTAGTCTATACCATTATGGGGTAGATAAGCTTCCCACCAATTGTAACTTCTTCTCTGATCAGATTAGACCACAAGTCAATTACATTCACCTTAAGACCGAAGCATGAAGCATCTTCCAATGCACCAGTATATAGAGATTATGTAAAGGCTAGTCTACTAAAACTGATCTGGCTTAATTCAAAAGCTCCTTCTATCTTGATGACCCCACATCTTATGTGGAATCCTTCACTGCCATATTTTACGTATCTGTCTAATATCTGCATAGATGCATCTGTGTCTCCCTCATAAATAAATACAACTCCAAATTCATAAATAAACTCCTGCATTGGAACCTAAATAAAAACAGGCTGTTTGATAAAAGGAAAGAAATAACTGCATGCAAAAATAAATCTAACTGTCAAGATGCAAAAACACTCATATCAAACTAAAAAAGGATCTCCAGACCCTTATCAAATCAAACAAAGTCCAATATGAGGCACAAATAGCCAACTGGGTGAAGCATAACTGCAAAGCCTTCTTTAATTATGCTATATATCTCACAAACAATTCCCAGGACTGCAAAGAGCTAATAGTAAATGATATTACATACTCAGATCCAACCTATAATCTAGTAGCTGACGAATTTAGATCAAACTTTACATCTCTCTCCTTTCCAACATTCTCAGATCTAATAGTCACACCTACAATGACACCCTTAAATCTCCAAATATCAAGTGCACAAGGGGCTATCCAAGGCCAGGATACTATATTTATGGGATCCCGCTGAAATTCGGGGCTGCCTACTCGTCACCCTGAAGCATAACATGTCTGATCCCCTACAGAAGCTATTCAATCTCAGCCTCAAAACAGTTTTCATGCCAGGTGAATGGAGGGCACCAACAGCCATTCCCTGCACAAAGGACGGGCATCAACTGACCCACATAATTATAGAACCATAAGTCTAACCAGTCTCATCTGCAAGGCTATGGAAATGATAATTATGGAGTTAATAAATAATGATATAGGTAACCTACAGACTCTCAACCCAGTCCTGTTCAGATTTCTCAATGGCAGATCTTTCCTATTGAACCAGGTCATCTTCTTCAAAAAAGTTAATGACTCAATAGTTGAGAGCAAAACAGTACAAACGTGCATATCTAGCCCTAACAAAGGCATTCAAAGCCATTCCACACTAAGGTATCATATATCAATTATGCCAGCTAAATGTCAATCTCAGTGTAACTCAGTGGATAGCAAAGTGGCACACAGACAGAATCCTGAAAGTTAAGGTGGGCAGCTATACCACCTTCAAAATTACTAGTGGTGTATCCCAGGTTTCAGTACTTGGCCCATTCTCCTCTGGTATTTGCTACTCTGAGATCAATGCTAATATAAAGAATTTGTGCCTGACAGTGTTTGCAGATGACTGAAAACTTGATGCCATCAAAACCATTGGCTAAATCTAAATGCCAAGAAATGTATAATTACATCCTTCAGCAAGCATGACTCCCCTTGTTACTGTCACATTGATAAAACCCCCTAGAAAAGTGATCCTGTAGTTATGGATCTGGGAATATTTGTCAACAATGAACTGTTCATTTTCATCATATATCTACTGTTGTAAGGAAATCTTTTTTCATTGCATCTAAATGTATTGTGTACAAGTCCATTATTGTAATCATTTCACTGTACTTGGTACTCATTAGGCTGATAATTGAGTATAATGCCCCTTTTGGTAAGTATCTGTCCAAACACTTCCAATAACTGGAATGACTGCAATGCTTTCTCACTAAAAAACAGACCTAAATCTCAAAATCTATGGAGATTATCTCAGTCTTGTACTTTTTCTCAGATTCATACACGCTACTGAGAGGTAACCCCTGCATATAATATTTCAACATACCCTATTCTGTCAGATCTATTACACACTTTCCAGTCCAGTGATTAAATGTTCAAGAGATCTTAATCTGTTTTGCAAAATAAATTGCCCATGTTGGAGGGAATGGTATGTATCAAAGAGATCCCCACTTCTATTGTATCATCTTCAACTCCACATAGAGCAAAGTGCTTTTCTTGCTCTATTGAAAAATAACTTGGAAGAATGGATGGGTAACCACAGATTCACCCCTGTCCCTCATGTGTAGGGGACACATATAAATTTCCCAACATATCTTTGTCGGATCTCTGGGTTATTCATATGCAAAATATAAGGGCTAAGAGTGACCGTGAAATATAAGGCTAGGCTTCATAAGATCCTCACATATCAATAGCCTAGCAATTACCTATGAGCCTATAAGACATCTGCAGCACATCCTTTTATTCCATATACCAAACATATGGACTTATCCTTTTCACACTATTCCCATGAATATAAATGTTTCACATACATGTATACACACTATACAGTAACTCACACACAGCCACAAGTTTGCTGTCTATTTGACTCTGTTCCAAAGCCATCCTCCCAAATGAACATGTAAGTTCATTGCCTCCACTGCCTCTATCAATTATATTCTAGGTCCACTGTTGCCCCTGCCATAGGAGAGTATGCGTGGTGACAATGGCTTATCACAAACGTACAAAGTACACCACATTCCTCATATCATTTAGTGCACATTCTCAGACTGCTAAACCTGCTATTCATTTATTAAAAAGCTAATCTAAATTAATAGAATTATACAATTCCTCATAGTTTCTGTTTCACTGTTCGCAGGATTGTATTTGTATTCCTTGGAATTTCAGCAGGCAGCTATTTCAGGTACATATTTTTACTGCTGAATTGATGCAAAGTGATAAGATGAATTCAGATGCAAATCTGTTTAGGTGCTTATGCTCAAGCTTTTTATAATACAAAACAGAAGAAAGCATAGATTGACATGCATTGACCAGTGTTAGCAGGGGTTCTTGGCCTGAGCATTTTCAATTAACAGATATCACAGAAAAAAAAAGGCTGCATGACAAAGCAAGAAGAAAAAAGTGTGCATGTTTTGAAGGATCTACTAAATCTATGCAACATACAAGACTTGTGAAAGTACTCCTATAGGAAGCTCTAAAGATGTGAGGACTGATACAAGAAAGCGTGAATTCCCACAGGACTTCAGAAGTATTTGGAGCTATCAGCGGTAACAAGAGGCAAATCAGAGGTTAAGTTCTAAACAGACTTAATATGAATGAAAACTGACCCAGGAAGAGTAGCACCAATCTCAGTGAGTTTAGTTGTGTCTTTTTAGTTCATACATCATATTCAGTCATTATAGAGCTGTCTGCCTGGGCATTATTGTGTTTTGGGTATGCAGAGATGTGTGACTAGCCTATATGAGGCACTTTAAGAACAAACACAGCATATATCTTCTTAATGCATAAATTGCTGTTCAATGTTATAAGAAAAAATTAAATTTCAGTGTAAGTATGTTTGCTAATCACCTAGCTCACTGAATCCTTTAGTTGCAAGTTTACTGCAGTGTGCAAGTCACATAGCTGAAAGTTCTATTCAGCTATGCAATAAAATGCAAAAGAAAACTTCGCCTGCAGTGAAAAACAATAAAGTGAACCATGATTGCTGCAATCATGTATTTGTTATAAACACCATAAAAGCATTCATCATGATAATAAATGCCCTCTCATAACCCCATGGTACAATTTCTTAAAAATATATAGTCAAGCAAATAAATAAACACACAAACAACTCTCTGTCTCTACAGAATCAAGAAACAAGGGGAACAGCACTACTAAAAAAGGTAGGTAACAGTAAAGTTTGTCTACTAGTACTGCTTTCCTTTAATTACTTCTTCATGCCTGACCTTCTTATGCCTGTGATGCTGAAAATATTATACTGCAACTCAGAAAAATCTGTTTATATTACAGTACTAATAACTCAGTAAGAAACAGTTCAGGCAGCACAACTCACTAAACCAGTGCATAATAATGCAGTTGCATAAGATCTGTTACAGTAAACAGTTAATAGAAAAAAGGACATTTTTTCATGTGACCAATATAATTCTGAGCAATTAATTAAAATCATGAAGCAGATCAGTTTTTCTTACCTTTAGAACAAAAAAGAATGGTAAAACAGTAAAACAGCAGTGGCAATTTTCTGAAGCAAGTTATGGATTATACTCAGATTTGTTTGTAGCTGAGCAGCAAAGATCTAGACGCTTGGCTGCACTTTTGAGCATGACAACACACCACTAAGTAAATCCCAGATTAGTCTATACACTGCCGTGGCTCACTGCTACAGTGAAGCATCGTTACACTCTATACATGATTTGAAATTATCACTGGGTATCGACCATAATAATATTGACAAATGAATAAAGGTATCAAACATTTCATGTAGTGTCACACTTCAGAGCAGATAATTCTAGAATATCTAATGGCCTGGCACATCTGCAAAAGAAGAACACTGCAGGCAAACATCCAATTCACTGTCACCGTGATGTTTACTTCTATGGTCTGCAAATACCCAGGTGGCTCTCAGCAGCTTCCTTTTAAGGATTAATGCAAGAGTAGAAAATACAGAACAGAAAAAAGCAATAAAGCATCACAGTACAGTGCAGTGCAAAATGTTCTCAATGTGTGTGTGTGTGTGTGTGTGTGTGTGTGTGTGTGTGTGTGTGTGTGTGTGTGTGTGTGCGTGCGCGTGTGTATCCACGTGTGTATACACGTGTGTGTGTGTGTGTGTGTGTGTGTGTGTGTGTGTGTGTGTGTGTGTGTGTGTGTAAACATTTATAAACTTCAACTTCTCATCTCAAACGTTTCTCCTTCTCATATATTTCTAGAGTTGTATTTACATGCTTCATACCAAATGTACTTTCTCAGTAATTACTGACTGCTTTCAAACAATTCAGTCACATGATAACATGGGTGACCCGCTGGAAAGTTGGAATGTACTGGTAAAGTCATCCTTATTAGAAACATTGTTATGCCATTGATTGTGTACAAATCATGTCATATATGTTACAGGATGCTTTAGCATGCTTAGGGTAGAGGCAGTACATAGTAGAGTAGCTAGTTAGATGCTGGGTGTTTTCATGAATAATGCAGTGAGAAAACTTGCTGAAATACATGACAGAGAAAAGAAGACACTGAACCTATTCAAAAGTTTATGTAAGATATATTACCCTTTACAGGGAAGGTATGACTGACTAAAAATAATCTTCATTCATTCTTTTCACAAATGTAAATCTTCAACGTCAAGATAACTCAGAAGTTGGACTTCTGCATACAAAGCAACTTTCCACCTGAAATGTTCACCGGTATTAGATCTCAAATGTATGATAATGTGCACTGTTTTTGGATTTGGTATATTTAGCCGAGTGAGTGGGCTGTGGGTCCTGTCTGAACTTATTTTATTTTTCCACCTTTGTAGATACACCAGCAGACAATGCATCAACAGTTGTAACAAAAAAACACTGCAAATGTTAAAGGACACAGGTTAGTCCACAACTAACGGTTCTAGATTGGCAATAATAAAAAATTCTTTAGGCAGTATGAGCCACCTAGCCATTAAAGGTTCATAAGTATCAAATCTACTTACCCCAGAATCTTCAGAGACAACATCCTCTAACCATGATTTTCTAACTCAAATCACCTATCAGCTACTAATCAGTTCTGAATTTGGAACAGGCAAAAATCATGATAGAAATTTCCCAGATTACACTGTGGAGGAAAGTCATGTATATAGTTTTCAAGGCATTAGGGAGGGACTCTGGCTGACCAAGTTTAAAGATGACTGCAAGCTGGGAGCCATTATTAACTCACCAAGTGATGTAGACATCATACAGAAAGGCCTCACTGAGACCAATGACTGGTATCAAAACCATGGCCTTAAGCTTAATGCCAAAAAATGCGTCATCATCCCCTTTGGTAAAAACTCAGTTTCCACTAATTACCACATCGATGAACACTGAAGGCATTATAAGAGATCTGGGGACACAGGTTGACAGCAAACTCTCCTTCAACAACCACATTGCCACTGTGGTCAGAAAGTCTTCTATGTGACACATCTCATTACCAAGGGTTTTGCATCCAGGAAGAAAGAGGTCATCATCTCTCTCTACTCTTCCCTCATTAGGCCAGTCATTGAGTATAATGCCCCATTTGGCATGTACCTCACTAGGCACATGTAACAGCTGGAAAGGCCACAAAAGTACCTCACAAAGAGGATCCTAGGCCTTAAACACATGTCCTTCATGGACAGACTCAAAAACTCCAGCTATTCTCTCTCTCATATCGTTTACTAAGAGGCGATCTCTGCTTGACTTACAAAGCCATGTCTGCTCCAGCGCTGTTAGAAATGCTACATCTAAAGAAATCCCAATCCCTCAGCACCACAAGATCCAGAGACCTCAACCTCATTACTACAATTAACAGAACATGCTGGAGGGACAGGTTCATAACCCAGAGACTCCCCATGGTATGGAATAGACTTCCCATACATGTCAAGCAGAGCACCTCACTGGCCCTCTTCAACAGAAATCTTGATGAGTGGATGGGAAATAGAAAGTTCAACCCGGGGATCACTCCAGTGGCTCTACTTGATAGAGGCACTGGAGACTAATGTCGGGTGGCACAATGTCAGGGCACTTCTATGGGCTAGGCTTGTAAAGGCTCCAGGGCCATTAGCCTAGTACACACCTATGAACCTATGAGCCTATAAAGGGACTACATATGTGATTCCGTCCCACAGATAAACCATGAATTGAATGGGCAATCCTCTTGCCCTATAGTGAGTCAGCCACGAAAATTGCAGCTTCAAGGGACACTCATATTGGGAGTCTGCCTAAGTTACATGCAAATAATTGTGTCAAGGTAAATGCCAGGGCATATTTTTCCTAAATTTGTGATACTCACCACTAATTTCTCTGTGGGGAAATGCTGACTGGGCAGTTTAACCTACATCCTTCTTCTCAGCCAAATGAATTGATCACAGAACCTAGAGTTCTTCTTACACTATCTATGTGTTGAGGGAAATAGAGTACGGTAGAAAACTTAAAATAAAAACTAGAAGACAAACATTTTGAGAAAAGCTATTCTACCTGTCAAGGAAGGTCCTAACTTTGACCAAGTATGGGCACAGATGTACACTCTGGACTATATAGATGGTAAGTTTAGGTCAAACATCTTATGAAGGCCTAAATGTATCACAATATCCAAATATCTAGAGGGTGCTAATTCTAAAGACAGTGTTAAGTGATGTAAACATGGAATTCATAACACATCAGTACTTTGAAACCCAGATAAAGCTTCTTTTGAGACTAATTAATAGTCTGCTCTGGTCTATGATCCTCTTGCAGGAGTAAAAAAAGTGTAGCGGGAAATCCCAGGATGTAGGGATCTCCAGACATCAGTTAAGCCATACTCACATATCGCTCCCTGCAAAACTTTTTTGGAATTTGGTGTGATTTTCACTATGGGTTACAGTCCTGCCACTGAAAGAATTGAGTACTTTGCTAAAAACACCAGCAAATAATGGAATATCTACCTCACTATGGAGAGAACTTAGAAGGGCATAAAAAAGAAAAATTTGTAAAAAATATTGACAGAGTCTTCATTATATCAGTGCACATTATCTACCATATAGTGTAAAGAATGCAGATCAGAGCCATCTACCCTCTGTTATTTTGCAGGATTCCAACAACTTCTACCTCCAAAGGTTGCCCAATGAAAGTGACCACTCCTGCTTTGGCCTTATGGCCAAAATTCAACAAGGTCTCAATAATTCTAAATGTGCAAAGTGATAAGAACATACTTCCTTGACACCTGGCACTCTTGATGGTAAATAAAACTAACTTAAACATTTAACAACCATTGCCTGATAACACTGCATTCAGTGAGGAAAATGAAGCCCCCTAACATTTAGTGATGAAACATATCAACATATTTAGAATTAATACTGAAGAACAAGAGTAGAAACAGGTACCTGTCAGCAGAGTGTGAGTCAGTACTTGCAATAGGAGTAATCTGACTCCTCATCGTTATAATAAACAATACAATAACTCCCATTCTGAACTCCATACTGCAGCAAACTGTAAGGGGTGGGGGGAGTGAGCATAATCCCTGCTATATATAACATAAGTAAAGATCAGAACAATGTTGGAGGGAAATGTTCATTTCAAGGAGGAATAAAACAGTATGTTCCTGCCTTCCCCAATAAATTGCTGCACCCTCCCAAATATCCTTCACTGTTTTGACTTCTTGCTCTTCATTTTGCCTGTACAACTTTAGATTGATGTTCTTATTATCCAAGGGCTCAAGGCTAAAAACACAGAACTTGCCTTTTCCATTGCGTGGTTATTAAGGGGTTGCCTGTTGTTTCCTTTATTCACATCATTACGGAGTGAAACTGTTTTTTATAAGGAAGTCCTTTGGGAACAAGTTCTTACTATATGACTCCGGAGGTGTGCCACTTGGACTAGGAAAAGCAGGAATCACATCCTGGGACACATCTTGTTGAGGGGCATCCAAAACCTGCTACAAACCTGGAATGGCCTACATCCATTCTACACATTTTCAGCATTATAAACTGTACAGCACTCCCTCATTAGGATGATTTATTCTATTTTCTAATCTTAAAATATGCCTTGAGTTTGAAATATGTGGACAGACCATTCTTGTAGTATGGGGACTGAACAGTATGCTGCTTTTTCATGTCTCCTGGCCACAAATCCCTATGCAGATGAACTCGGTGACCAAACAATAAAATCTTACCTTCTATAATATGCAAGAGGACAAGATCTTATTCTTCCCAACTCAAAAATTTGAAAACAATCTGCCTCAGTAGATAATCATTTGAACTAGTGTGTCCTAGCAATCTGCATGCTGTGTCAATATTGATGTCCTGAAGGGTTGAAGGTCCAAAGCTTCTGTAAGATGTTCCTTCAGAAAGGCTACTAAATCCTCATGGCATAAATGCCCAACCAGCTAAATCAGAAGTCCCATTTGAATGTATTTGATTAGGAACATAATCGTCTGAATTTCAATATTATATTTCTGTGTACCCTTCCAACACATGGATGCTGTTTCATGTGTGTGTGTGTGTGTGTGTGTGTGTGTGTGTGTGTGTGTGTGTGTGTGTGTGTGTGTGTGTGTGTGTGTGTGTGTGTGTGTGTGTGTGTGTGTGTGTGTGTGCGTGCACATAAGTGTGTGTGTGTGTGTGTGTGTGTGTGTGTGTGTGTGTGTGTGTGTGTGTGTATTTTAAACAGTCTTTTTGCACAAAAAATAAAATAATAATAAAAAAAACATAAGGGTTGGTAGGTGCAATGAAGTGGAAGTTAAGGAGAGAAAAAGAGAGTGAGAGAAGCAGAAATTTCCATTATCCAAACAAATAGCTTATACTTTAGTGCTTTCCTACTGCTAGCATTATTTCCTGGTGGCCAGAAGTAATCTATGGGTGAAAGCAATCTATGAATGGTAGTTTAAAGTCAAGTGTACATTAAGTTTAGATAGCACTTTCTTGGACTGGAAACTGGCCTGCTACATTGAGGATATTACAAACATATTCCATTTGCAGAGAAAGATTGTTAAATCTGTAAATTTTAGAAGTAGTTTGGTAAACACTGAAGGCACTTCATGTAGTTTGCTAAAGAAGATGCCATTGACAGATGGCTGTATTACAGTTGAGGGAAAAATACTTAATTCACCACCAATACAGTCTAATATATCTAAGGTGTTTAGACTGAATTTACTACACATAAGTTATGTATTAAATAAAGGCCAAGGCAAATTCTTAAGGTATATTTACTACATGTTTTCAAAGTGAGGCAGGCAGTGATCAACATTCAAGTCTGAAAAAACTCACATAATCATTCTGCAATATCAAGTTGGCTTGGAAAGGTTCATGATCTTTGATGGGCGTTGAGGTCTAATTTTAGGTTATCCCTGGCAGTTTAAACAGAATCAGAGAACTTTCAAACTACCAGGTATAAAGACACATGTGGAAACTACTCCATGATTAAGAGAGATAAATACCTAACTGTGTTCCTTATGACCTTGGGTCAACTAATTAATCAAGAGGCTGAGGAGCCAGGTAGGGATGGTGGGACTGAGTGACTTATGCCAACGGTTCAACCTTGGGAGGATGATGGAGGTGGCTCACCATATGGAAACATCACAGTGAGAAAACACAACAGCCAAGGATGTCACTCTGTAAAGTAATGCACATGTCTGTCATAGATATTTAGTGCATGCATGAAAGCACACCCCCACCCCCATACCCACATAACTGGTCTAATATTATAAGTCCCATAAAGCAACCAAAAGAAGAGTTTAGAGACCAATATCATGAGATCGGTATGGATAGCAGCACTTCTACCAGCCAGCTTCTGATTTACTATTGGTCAAATGGACATGAAATAGAGGAATAAATAAGCCTCTCACTCTTTGAAGAACAGACTAAGGATCAAAGTGGGCTTTATACCAGATGAAGACTCAGAAAAAAACATATGAGTATATGTTTCACGATGTCACTTTATTGTAACAGAATGCTTCCTAACCTGAAGCTACTGAAACTCCTTCAGGATAAAGGGGAAGTAAACCAATTCATAGCATCCATTTCTTTTAAAAAAAGTAGATGTAGAAAGACAGCTAGGCAGAAAACCATCATCAGCAAGCCAATGGCTGCCATGGTTGTTGGTCTTGTATACAGTACACTAGGGAATGGTTTAGTTAGTAGTCATATGGAAGCCCTTACACAGCGACCTTTTCTAAATCAGCATTGCTGTTCTAGGAGACCACATTTACTATGATGATGGTGCTCTAAGAAGATAATCGACAGTTCAAGCACTTCAATAAGTCAAAGATGTGGATAGACCATTCTTGTAGAATAAAATAAGTGTAATAAGTTATGTTTCTGTTGGAGAGTGAAATTTAGGTAAGGAAGCTCCATTTTATGTCCATGAAAACATTCTCTGAGGTAAGGAATAATGCAACATCTGGGGCACTGGACAGATCAATCAAAAATAGAAAATGTCAGTGGCATATAGGGAAAACGCTCAGGCAACCCAGTTTTGAGTAGTGTCTATATTGCTGGCATGGAGGGATGGGCATGCCCATGTCAAGAAGGAAAGCATTTGCCTAGGCGTGCCCTGTAGGTAGGTATGATCCAAAAAGGGGATAGTCCTCAAATGTAACAGATGACTGGAGAGAATACCAAAGGCTAGGTTATAAATAAAAAATCCACTTGTTGAAACAATCAATGACATGAACCTCAGGGATGCCTGTGTGCTTCCCCCAGTATTAGAATGGAGATCGTATGTGGGCTGGTATGGTGATGGACAGTGGCATTACGGTAGCCAGAAAGAATGAAGTAGAAGGAGAGCAAGAAAAAAAGGCAAAGTTTAATAAACTCTAGACATAACCCATGTATCCTCTGATTACCTTATCAGGTAGTTTCTCTTGATGCGTAGCTGCCTTGTACATAGTGAGACAAATGACTATATGTGTCAGCAACGTTGTTTGAAACAAACTAGAAAAAAGGTGGATAAGAAATTGACCAATGAAGAAATGTTGCCAAAGCAGAGGTACTGAACTATATTTTCTTAGACATTTGCATTCCTTAATATTACTGTTAAGAAATGTTCAAAATATAGAATAATTGTTTCTGATGTAATTTCATCTGTGATTATCTTGTAATGTCATATAAATGGACATGCTTATGTAAAACATCATAGATAGGTTAGAGGACTTCTGCCAGGAAGTTAGTGGAATATGTGAAAAAAATTCTAAAATGTTACAGAAGTAAAGGACATCAACATTTTTTTGAGAATCTGAGGGCCCAGAACAGCTTAGCTAAAGGTGGAAACTTAGCTTGGAAGGTTTCTGCATTGTATTAAGCCAGCAGCATACCTAGAGTGGGGGATGCCAGTTGCAATGTGTTGGGGAATGCTATTGCCTAATCCTGATCCCTCTTTAATGCATACCTACTTTGTGAAGCCCCTATTGCATTTACGGACAAACCTGAGCACTGTAGTGTTCCCTGTGTGGTCTAAACTATAGCAAGTGCTTGTTACATTGTAGTGAGCAGTTTGTTATAGTTGAAAGCATTTTTTTTTTAATTAATTGAAAGCATTTCTTTTTAATTAAACCTGAATACTGTAGCACTCCATGCAGAGTATAAACTAGTTAAAAACATTTTTTAATTAAAACCTGAGTGCTGACAAGCTCTGTGCAGAGTACATACTATAGCAAATGCTTGCCATATTTGTAGGAAGCAGTTTGCTACAGTTTAAAAGTAAAAAAAGAAATGCATTTCTTTTAATTAAAACCAGAGTGCTAGAACGCTTCATGCACAGTATACATTGTACCAAATGCTTACTACATTTGTATCCGGCAGTTTCCTGCAGATTAAGATTTCTTTCTTTCTTTTTTGTCAATGACAATGAGAGAAAGGAGGGCCAGGTACAAAGGCATGGATGTTTTTTTATAATTCTTTTGCTCTACTTCATTGGACTGGCACAGGGCCCTAGTAGAGCCAGCTATGCCTCTGTATGCTAAGCAGTTCCCATTCAGACACTGCTCTTCCTATCAGGCTTACCCCTTCTGAGGGTCTCATCTCAGCAAAGGGACTGACCTTGGAATTGAATCTGCATGCTAATCTGGCATTGCAGAGGAGTGGCTAATGATATTTAGCAATGTGCTTTCCCACAGCAATGTCCACAGCTCCCAATTTGCATGGCTGAGCAATACACAGAATTACTCAGTTGAGCAAACTTTTACCCCTAGGAGGAAAATGTGACCACCTTAAAAATCACAGCTGTTGCCAATTCATTGCTGTTGGATTACTGGCAGTGCAGGTACATTGTTGGAAGAAGTGTAGGGTGTTAGCATATCTGTAGTGAATGTATGTGTATGCACATGTGCATGCATGTCTGCCGGGACATAAATGAGGCTATAAATATGTGTGTGTGTGTGTGTGTGTGTGTGTGTGTGTGTGTGTGTGTGTGTGTGTGTGTGTGTACCTATGAACATTTCTGTGTGGGGTAATAGCTGAGAGTGGTGTGTGAGTGTGTGTCTGTGTGGGGGTGCCTGAACGTAGGTGTGTTTTTGCATATAACGGCAGGGTGCCTAGTCAGAACACTAGCACGGTCAAGTCTGACAGTGTAAGTTACTTCAGAGACATGATAATGAGCAAAATAATGCAGCAAAAACCCATTCCTGGGTGTGGGTAATGCTGGATTTACCACAGTTGTTGTGGTTTCATCATGAGGATGAAGTCTGAGTGACCAAACAAAGCCAACCACAGATAAATCAGGAATACCCACACCCAGGCATGGGTTATTGCTATTATACAATGACATTATTTAAGAAAAAATTAACTTACTTTTCTTAAATACTGTCCTTGTATAATGGTGCCATGGTGCTTTTTCCGTGTTTTTCCTGGTATCATGGGGCTTTCTTGATGTACTGCACATGCATATGAGACTTACGTTCCCATGCTTACACAGTACATCAGTGCTATGTAAAGGAAGCAAAAGAGAAAGGAAGATCTCTATTGCTTTTTTTGCTTGGTTTTAATTAAAAAAAGTGAAATCAACAGACTTGAAATGGACGGCAAAGACAGGACAGAGTAAATATAAGGAAAATCAGGTATGTTTCTCTAGTTTTGCATAAAGTGCTTGATTATCCTTGTATTTTTCTGTCGCATTTCTCTCATTCTTTTGAAGTCTCTGTCTTTTGTAAGTTTATTTTTAAAAAAAAAAATTAAAGAAAAGTAGAATTTCCGTAGCATATATTCATAGAAGAAAGTCCGGGCAATCAGACTTTTTTTCCATTGGTATATGCTCGATTTACAACAGGCTGACCAATCAGCATGCTCGTTTTTGAATGCTAATGGACAATCATTGTATAATAAGGTATTTTATCATTACAGTCGTACCAGTCTCTTAATCACACGTTCTTGCCATTGATTTAATTGACCAACTCATGCTGGGTAATTAGCAGGAGCAGTGACAGTTGCTTTCAATCCTATGATATACATATTACAAGCCTGACAGATTAGATGATATTTCCTTAGGTGACATTATGCAAAGGGTAATGATATTACACCATTGCTAGACTGCTGCAGTTCAAAATAATTTGTAAGCCTTTAACAGCAAAGATCATTTTCAAAATGTTTATTGATAATTAATATAACAATTTAAAGCTGACTTCAACTAATGTTACATTGCATGTTTATAATGTTATTCCAAACTGTCATTGTAAGTTGATTTTTGTTGTGTTTTTTGACAAGGGCCAGCCTTTTGTGAAATGTTGCTTTGGCAAAAGGGCTCTATGTCATTCCTCCCCAGCTGTTCACTACCCAACTGCCCTTAACCCCCACCATGGCTTCCTCACATTATTCAGATTACCTTTTTTACTTATTTTTTACACATTTTGCTTTACTCCTGGTTATGCTTCAGCCTTTTTTCTTTATCCTATCAGCACAACAACTGGTCTAAATGATACTGTAATAACTGTGTAGGAAATTATTAATTTAAGCTGCAGGCCTGCTGAAGTCATGGGTGTTCTAGATGGTCTGAGATGTATTTTGCAGTTTTTACTCACAACCTTTTTGATCCATAGATTGCTTGAACAGAAAGCTTGACTGAAACACAAAATTACATCTTACTCTACAACCTTTTTTTCTTGCATTCTTTCTGCAAGCCCTAACCATTCAAGATTGCATTGTAATAACTGTGGACTAAACAATCAAATTAAGCTGGGGGGTCTGGAGTTACTAGAGCGCTCCTGAAGCCATGGCATTACTGATCCTCTGAAGTGCATTTTACAGTTATTTTCCAAAGTTTTTATCCAAAGATGGCATGAGCAAAAAATAAGCAAGAAAAGAAATCCTGTATTTCTCTTTAACCTTGCTTTTTCTGGCATCCTTTTAACACACCCTAATTAGCCAAGAGTCCACTGCAGTAACAGTGGAATAAATAATCAAACTAAGTTGGGGGCCAGAGCTGAGATGAAACTGAAACAACAAACTGAACACAATAGCACAGCAACTTGTTGCTTTCGGACTTGTATAGAACAGCATGCCTCCTCACCAAAACCCCCACAATATAGTCAATTATATGTGCATCTGATGTTTAATTGTGTTGCTCATAGACAATACACTGTTATTACACAAACAACAGTGAAAACCTCTGTGTTTTTTTTTCTTTTTTTTTCCCGTTTTTTAAGGAATATGAAAAAAAATAATTAAAGACTGCCCCCAGCTCTGACACAACATACATGACCTACTATGCTCACCTCTGAGGTTTGATTGTGAGGAAAATTAATGAAATAATGGGCACACTGTCCACAGTCCCCGACACAAGATGCAATAGCCTTGTGTATACACCAATGATTAGTGCCAGTTTTAGAATAGGTGTGGTTCAGGGCAGAAACCATCACTAAGCGTGTGTCAAAATCCACTTATTAAACTTAGACTGGGGGGGGCACAAGGTCTAAAGAAATTGTAATTATCTAGATGTTCTGTGATGTACTTTATTTTTGTAAGATAATGGGCAGGATTCACGATGGCTTGCATGGAGTCTAAGAGTCATGTAAGACTCCATGCAGCCATCGCGATCCAGGAACAGCCCGAAATACCATGTAAGAGACCAGCTAAAACGTCTCTTACACGGGCAGGGCGTGGATATGCTAATTACCTCACTTGCAGCCGAAAGGCATGCAAATGAGGTAGATTAGTGATCCACGAAGCTGAAACCAGCCCGTGTAAGAGTCGTGTTAGGTGCAGAAATGTACTCAGTTGACAACTGAGTATGTTTTTTCAAATAAAACAATGGAGCCATGACAGCCCCAAATAAAGTGTGCATATGTATCAGGCAGCATGCCAATGGCCACATATTTGGCCATTGGCATGGTAACCCGATGCAAACATGAAATAAAATAATTTTTTTCGGCGATCGATGAGGTTTAAACGCAGTGCAGCCCCGTGCAAATGGGCTGCGCAAAATAAGACATAAAAATAAAGGTTTGAAACCCACAAATATGGGTTTTATGCAATGCATGGATTTACAATGCAGGGACTAGCAGACCGAAAACAACATGGCCACCATTTAGTGGTTGCTAAGGGGGAAGCTGAGTGTAAGACACGTAACTAAGCATTAGTAGGCAATCCTATGTAAATGAGTGGTAGGATAGTGAATCGCACTGTCACATAGCAAATGAGCATATCCCATGTAGTGTAAGAGTTAGATAAGGGGGAGTAACAGAGTAGGAGATAGGTGACATCACAGGGGGGAATGTTAGAAAGAAATCAAGCTCATTGGAGCAAAGTGGTATGTGAAAGATGTCAGTCACACAGCATAGAAAGAGGAGTGTCAACAGAAAAGCATGGGAAAGTCAAAAAATGGAAGGTGTACACTGTGGCTAACACCAAAGTTTCTTGCTGTGCGTGATGCGTGCGTGTGCGGGCTGGGAGGCGCGAGTAAGACAGAGTGCACGCGTGTAAGGCAGAGTAAGTATGTAGGAGCCTGTTTAAAGATCTGTAAACCTGTTTGTGCTGGTGTGCGCGCGTTTTAACCAGAATAAGCAGATTCTAGTCCGTGTAAGCATGTGTGCGCGCGTAGTAGCCACTGTGAGCGTGTTTTCACTGGTATGCGCGCTGCTCCCCCCTGAGGAAACAGAGAGGAAAAAGGAAGCAGAAGAAATAGTAGGAAGCTAGCAGGGAATACTGGTAGAGCTAGCAGGTGAAAACAATTAGAAGCAGGCAATTACACAGGCAGAATACTAGCCCAGCCCAGCACTTAAGACACTGCAAGCAGCATTGCAGTATGTTTCTCTCAAGAGACACTGCAAGACAGGAGTAAGCTATTAGAAGTGAAAACTGAAAAAGCTGCACTCAGACCAGACATGCTAGGGGCTGCCATAGCTGTTATAAGGAGACATAGAAGACTTGCTGAGGGTGGTGACAATGCAAATGCTGCCAGACAACCCACAGTGAGGAGACGGAGAAGAGTGTACAGGCCCAGGGTCACCTACCAGGGGTTACATGAGCTGGAGATAGTGGAGCGCTATAGAGTGGACAGAGACCTCCTGCAGCAAATTGTTGAGCTGTGCAAGCCATGCCTCACACACAGAACCTACAGAGAGGAACCCATCCCAATGAAAACCAAGTTATGTGTTGGCCTAAGAATACTAGCAACAGGTACCTACCAGAGACCAACTGGTGATATGATGGGGATATCACAGGCATCAGCTTCCAGGGTACTGCACCAGTTCCTGGATGCCATGTCAGCACATGTCAGTGAGCATGTATATTTCCCCAATTCCCATGAGGTAATGGCCAGCAATATGCGTCTCTTCCAGCAAATAGCGGAATACCCTGAGGTAGTGGGTGCAATAGACTGCATGCACATACGCATCAAAACACCAGCCGGTGAGCGGGGTAGAGCCTACATTAACCACAAGGGCTTCCCCTCCATCAACTGCCAGGTCACGTGTGATGCCCAGGGCATAATAATGAATGTGTGTGCTGGCTACCCTGGAAGCTACCATGATTCCTATATCTGGCATTTGATGCAGCTGTACCAAACATTTGCCAATGGGGACATCCCACATGGTCACTTAGTGGGGGATGCTGGATATGCACTGGAGCCGTGGCTGATGACACCCATCAGAAACGCACACACACCTGAACAAGAATGCCATAATGAGGCACACGCACAAACACGAAATGTAATAGAGCGTGTGTTTGGGCTGCTCAAGTCATGGTTCCGGTGCCTGGACACATCTGGTGGAGCCTTGCAGTACTCACCAACTACATGTACCCAAATTGTCATGGTATGTGCTATGCTATATAATATAATTCTGTGAAAACAGCTGCAGCAGGACCAGCATAGGGCCGGGACAAACAGCCCCCCACCATTGCCAAGGCCATCACAGGCAGAGTGCGACTCGGAGGAGGAACAACCTGAGCCTGCCCCAGTAAGCAGAAGGAGGCGTGCCCAATATGCCCTGGCCTTGGCAAAGAGGCAATGCATAGCACATACACTGGCTCAGTAGAAACCCTGGGAATGATACCCCTCTCTGACTCACTCATATAGTAACAGGGACGCCTAACATGACACAACCTGCTTTCAAACATGTACAGGGAGTGTAGTATGTGCATCTGACATAGGCAGCCCTGCAGCACCACCTGAGGCATGATTGCCATGTGTTAAGCAATGTAACACCATCTAGTATATGCAAACATGAAGACCCTGCCTAACATCGCACCCTCACCAAGCATGATCCCACACTATGAAGACAACAAGATCAAGTACAATAATTGGCTGAAGTATTGCTGTTAGCAAAGGGGAACAAATGTCTGACAGTCTGGGATGACATGCTGAGCAAGACATGATGCTCCACCTGCTAGGGATGGCACGCACCCAGCATACCCGGCTGTGTGGATACTGGCAAAGGCTGTTGTCACCCCCACTGTGCCTTGAATAGGTAAGGCTGGAAACAGAAACCCACCACCATAGGTAGCACAAGGGATAACAACCTGGACATAATGCTACCCAATGCCAGAAGTCTAATCTGCAAGGTGCATGCAGACCAAACCCACCACAGCATGGGGAATGGTAATATCTGTTCTGTAAAAGAAACCTGGGTCAAGGCCCAGAAGAGCACTCTAATACTGCTAGGTTATGCCTTATACCATGCTCTACAGCTCCAAAACATGGAACACACTACAATAGGAGTGTGGCTATAAGTAATTGTCAAGGATAACCACACCCGCAGGTTGGTACCACAGCAAGAAGCAGCATGGACTATCCACGAGCAAGTAACAGTGGCTCAAACTGCGTCCCTGTTTGCAGCCTGCTACAGACCACCCTAAACAAACCCAGGAACCCCAGCCAGCCTTACTGAAGACACTGCAGAGTATTAATGTCTCAACAAATACCAACAAGGCACACACAAAGTATGCCATAGGTGGCAATCCATTATGTACGGAAGAAGTAATCAGGGACCTAGGGACACAAGTGGACGGTAACCCATCATGTGACACTCACATTGCCAAGGTGGCCAGGAAGACCTGCTATATTGCCCACCTTAATATGAAAGGATGCACATATAGATCAAGAGAGGTCACTGTGCCCCCATACTCTTCCCTTATCTGGCCCATACTGGAGAACAATGCCCCAGTTCGGATGTACCTTACCCGACACCTGCAGCAGTTAGAAAGACCCCAAATGTACCTCACCAAGAGGATAAAGGGTCCAAACATTTGTCATCTGCTGCCTGGCTGAAGAAACCACAGCCCAATTCACATGCATACTGTCCAGACAGAGGCGATGTATGCCTGATGTACAAGGCCATGTCCAATCCAGAATTAATGGACATGCTCCACTGCAGAAACTCCAAATCCAGCAGAAACACCAAAGTGACATATCTGAACCTCCACACATAGATAAATAGGATGTGCTGGAGGGACAGGTCCATAACCCAGAGGCTCCTTACACACTGGAACAGAATCCCAGTCCATGATAGGCTGAGCTCCACAGTCATACACAACAAGAGAAATCCGGTCATGTGCATGGGAGATAGTAGGTGTACACTGGGGGCCATCCCTGTGTCACATCTAGTAAAGTAAATCCCAAATGGGCATAATATGCACATTGCAAGGGGTGTCAAAAGACACACACAGTCTGTCTATGCTCAAACATGGCCAGGGCAGATAGCCTAGTATGAACCTATGAACCTATGACGATACAAATTGTGCAGGACACAAAGGATAATCACACAGCTATCCTAACTGATGGTAGGAACCATGGTGATAATCCACACATATGCTCTGCAGTACTCAAATATCACAAACAATACACCAAACCCACACACATTGCCAACATCCAAACTAACAGATTCTTTGCAAACTCCCCACCAGCACCAAACTGCCAAATATCTATCCCAGCAGAGTGCTGGCCCCCTGACATTGCAGATGCTGAGGTAACAGCCAGCATCTACAAAGCAAACCACACAGCATCAATGGTACCAGATGGTGTCCTGGGTTGTGTCCAACAAGTACTGTAAGAAGAATGGAACACCAAATAGCACTACTGTGCACTCACAGTCTTACCACATGATATGTACCCAAAGAGCAGTGTACAGCAACAGTGGTCTCTCACCACAAAGGTGGTGCCTGAATGGATACTGCAAACTATCACCCCTCAACCCTGACTATCTTGGTTGGCAAAGTAATGCAGAGGATGATCATGGATCCCAGGAATAACGAGATTGGGTACCTACAGACATTGGACCCTACCCAGTGTGGCTTTCATAGGGCAGATCCTGCCCCTTAAACATGTCTGACTAATGTGAAACATGCACCAAGGCCATTGATGAGGGGAATGTGGTTCACACAGCCTATCTGGACCTTGCTAAACCCTTCCATACAATACCCCAGTTGTTCAGTACAGATAAGTTCACCAGCCTAACTATAAACCCCTATCCAAGTAGATGGGTTGCAAACCAGCGCAAGGACATAACTGACCTGGTCAGACATGCTGCAGCCATGTCAGACTACAAACCAGGTAAAACTGGCATCCCACAAGGCACGGTCCTGGGACCTCTCTTATGTCACATAGGTACCGGCCAACATGGAAAGACTCTGTCTGAACAGGTTTGCAGATGACTACAAACTGCCCACCATATCGGACCCTCCAGCTGACACAAGCATCCTACAAAAGGCACACATAGAAACAGACAAGTGGTGCCACAGCCATGTCAACAAGCTAAATGCAGAATAGTGTATAGTCATCCCCTGTGGAAACACAGTACGTGGCCACAAATTACCACATAGGTGTTAACCCATTAAGTACATCAGGAGCAATAAGAGACCTGGGGACACAAGGTGATAGATATCCTGCATGTGACAACCATGTGTCTGCAGTGGTTAAAGAAACATACCATATACCCACCTAATCATGAAGGTAAGCACAGCTAGGTCAGGGTAGGTCATCGTGCCTCTCCAGTCATCCATCAGCAGCCTCACAATTGTGTACAATGGCCCTTGTGGGATGTACCTTAGCAGACACCTGCATCAACTGTAAAGACCAAACAAATACCCACCAGGAGGATCTCAGAGCTGTAACAGATGCCATGTGTTGCCTGATTAAACAAACTGCAGCTCCACACAGTGCCATACCGTCTGGCTGGTGGTGATCTGTGCCTGATGTATAAAGCCATGACCAAGCTGGAATCAATGGACATCTGTCAACATGTAAAATCTGAATGCTGGTGACCTATGCAGATGACAGGCCTGAACCCCAGCACAGACATAAACAGGACATGCTGTACCTATTGGTCCATAACTCAGAAGCTCACTCCACTCATGACTAAACCCCCAGTACAGGTTATCCAGGGAGTCCCTCATTGACTGTCATCTAGAGGAATCATGATGACTGGATGGGAGATGGTAGGTGTACCCTGGATATCACCTGTATGTCACGGGTAGACAGAGGCACAGCACACTAACCTTGACATATGTCATGTCAAACACCAGTAAATATGTGTGTTGAAGGACAAACACTCTCTGACTAGCATTACAAATGGCCTAGGGCACATGGCCATTGTTTGTCACTGTCCACGCAAGTTGTAGAATACATTAACAATGTCGGACAATCCTGTTCTATGTTGTCCATATCTGAATAAATTGCAACATGGTCATATCTGCACAACTGGCCCTCAACCAGTCTGGTGTGCTCACTATAAATATTACAAGCAGTGATAAGACTGAAACCGATGATACTGTCCACCACAGTGAAAGTACTGAACCGGTACGCTATACAACAATACACTGTTTGGTCAGTATGAAAGGAAGTTGACAACTGTATGCAAACTATCCCATGGCAACCCTGCAGGCACAGCATAATGCCTGTTAGGTTCAGACACAAAGCAGTTGAGCAGTAAGAACACAACCTGACGTCCATCACTCAACTGTACATGTGAAATATAGATGAAGTCCACACACAAACACAAATGTGGTGGACCACAATTCCCAACATATGGAAAGTTCACACTGGGCATGCTCACACACTTAGATAAATGAGACGTGTCAGTCAAGAAGCCATAGAAACTGTGAACTGGGCATGCTCACACACTTAGGCCATGTCACAGTTCAGCAGTTGCACACACCTATCTGGCATTTGTATGTGTTAACACAGGAACCTCCCACAATACAGAAATCTGCCCAGTGCACACAGTGAAATTCCAACAGAGACATAAGTAAAGTACTGGATCCCACTCATATGCAATCATCTGCCACAGTACACAAGTTGTTCATAGAGATAGGGAAAGCTATGGCAATAAAGTCCCACAAACAGTATATGAGCAACAGATACTTGCATCTGACAGGTAAACATAAGTCTGTAGAGTGCAATACTAGGCTGTTGTCCCTAGGGAATACAGAAGGCTATCCACAGTGTATTTGGCATCTGCCTCCGCAGTACAGTAGGCCACTGTGCCTCAGCAAAGTTAATGCATATATATGCTCTCCCCCTTACTGATGGATAGTGACAGATGTACATACCGCTTCATAAATAATGATGTCAGCACACTATACATATGTCAGGAGCAGAAATGCTACCCAGTAATATGAATAGCGTGCTCAGCTACTGTGTCTCTCACAAGTGTCATAATATAGTTAGGTAGGGGTTTGAATCCTGCAAGTGCTCAGTGTGTGTGTGACTGTGGGGGGGGGGAGTAGTGTGTGTGTGCAATTCTCTGTGTAAGAGAAATGTCCCTTTTGGCAACTAGTACAACACACCACATGATGCATATTCCACTGTCTAAACACTGATGATGTCAGCACCCTATAAGTACAGCAGGAGAAAGCAAGCCTCCCAGTAATGTAAATAGCGTGCTCTACTACTGCGTTTCTCACAAGTGTCATAATATAGTTAGGTATGGGTTTGAATCCTGCAAGTGCTCATTGTGTGTGTATGTGGGGGGGGGGGGGAGTAGTGTGTGTGTGCAATTCCATGTCCCTTTTGGCAACTAGTACAACACACCACATGCTGCATAGTCCACTGTCTAAACACTGATGATGTCAGCACCCTATAAGTACAGCAGGAGAAAGCAAGCCTCCCAGTAATACAAATAGCACGCTCTGCTACTGCATCTCTGACAAGTGTCATAACATAGTTAGGTATGGGTTTGAATCCTGCAAGTGCTCAGTGTGTGTATGTGGGGGGGGGGTGGTGTGTGTTTAATTCCATGTGTAAGAGAAATGTCCCTTTTGGCAACTAGTACAACACACCGCATGCTGCATATTCCACTGTCTAAACACTGATGATGTCAGCACCCTATAAGTACAGCAGGAGAAAGCAAGCCTCCCAGTAATGCAAATTGCATGCTCTGCTACTGCGTCTCTCACAAGTGTCATAACATAGTTAGGTAGGGGGTTGTATTCTACAAATGCCATATGTGTTTTTGTCACACAGTTTGTCCATGTGTGTGGGGTGTTGTTCCCAATATTGCACAACATAGATCATATCAGTAATGTCAATGCACACATGATGTATGTGTGTGCCACATACACATATGGACCTGTGACCTACAATGGCTCCCATGTCTGAAGCCTGCCTCATGTGACTACATGGAATCTGCATTAGACAACTGTATGACTGTGGTGTTCTGTGCAGGGGCTGCATGTGGTATGTACATATACAGTGTGAGTCGTATATGGTGTCATCCTACCAGCGAGGGAAACATGACTGGTCTGGAGCATGTAGTTCACATGTTGTTGATGAACAGGTGCAGCATGTGTCCACCTTTTGTGGGAGTGGTAACAAGTTGTTCCATAGCAATTCAGTGAATGTATGCTAGGAACCTTTCAGCTAGGGTCTTGGAGCTAGAGTAACGCTCACATTCTATGTCTGGGTAGTTGCAGTCCACCCATATAATGGTTTTTGTAGAGACCGTCATATTCCCAGTGTTGTCAGGAAGGCCAAGTGGGTTTCCTGGGTATGGGAGGGTGGTGTGTTCCAAGCTATGAACCTGAAGGCAGTCTAACCCACTGCTAGTTACACATGGATAGGCTCTGATGCTTTGTGCTGTGCCACCAACCTGGAAGTGTGTGTATCTGTGGTGCCTTTGGATACATCCCCCCTGTTCTGGTTTGGTGCATGTTTAGGGGACGACAAGCATGGAATGAGGTATGACTGAGCAGTGCTGGGGTGCACCTGGGAGCCTTGTACCAGGAGTCTGTTACTGCACAGATATTGCTGTTCTCCATGCTAAGGACAGTGCCCACTGCATGAATCCTAAGGTTTACACTGCTGGCGTTGAGTAGCATTACTATTAGTGTCCTATCCCATGTGATACCTGTGTAGGTGGCTATGTAATTTGAGCCTTGCATAAAAAGGCACTATGTGTGTAGCAAGAGCCTCTGCCAATATACAACGGCCCATGGGTGACAGGTGCAAGCTGTCCCTAGCAAAGCAACGTGGCCTGTCTAGCATGTAATCCCATGCTGACAGGCATTGGATCCACTTTGAATGTCACCGAAACATACGGCAATTGTAGAAATTGATCATCATGTCTACATATTGTGGCAGCATTCTTGGTGAGGGTAAGATGCTACTCAAGGTCAGGGTCATACCAGCCTGTGCCACATGCTCAGAGAGACCCTCTATGTCCCCTATCATGTAGTCCAGGGAGGTACGTCACAGGTCAGTCACACTGGCACGGACAATGACTGAGACATATTTGTACATGCCTTGGAGTGACCTGTATGCTTATGTTATGTGGTGGATCATACTGCCCGATGGGCATCTCATCGTGACCTTCTCTTTGTTCAGCCTGGTGAGCGGGACTGCAGTGTACCTGATGATAGAGGTACCTATTACAACTGTAGCAGGTGTGTTGTTAAGCCGTATGGGCTGTGACTGTTTGGCACACAGACTTTGTGAGCTATGTATTGCACGTGCTCTGTTCTGACATAACGTTTGCTTGTGTGTCTGCTTCACAGGTGTCTGCTGCTCAGGCAGGATGCTATTCTGAGACTCCAAGAATGTTCCTGTGTGTTTCTGTGTTTGGATTGCTGTCATGGCAGGTCTATGTGAGACTGGTATTGTATTCACTGTAGTATCCCACTCCACCTGACAGGGTATGCCAGTACTGAGTTAAGAGAGCTTAGCCCCCAGTTTGGCTATGTGGTTGCATCTCTCACATGTGTTGTACGTTTATGGGAAGGGGAGAGGGTTGTCTGTGTACATGAGGCAGCTGTAACATTGCCACATGACTCACAGATTCACAAACTGGACCAGAGGAGATTGACAAGTGACCTTTGCACATGCTACCATAGTATTGTGAATCCCATAATAATTAACAACACATAGGGCCAATGGGGAACAAGGTACTCAAGGTGAGTATGTGAGGGTGTAGTGCTCTTGATTTGTTAGTGCTGGCATATATAAATGCTTTCGTGAGCAAATGCCAGGTAAGTCATATGCAATGTGTTACAGGCAACTTACATGCAAACAGGACAAACAGTGATGTTCTGTCAAGTGAGACATGGACATCAGTACAGTAAGCAATACAGATGTCACTAGGGATCCACAGAGGCACTGTAAATCTGCATTGCAGGTGGAATCAGTGTTTCAGGGACATATCAAGCAAACATGCATACCAACAAAGCTACAGTCAGCAGGCCTGGATCTAGACTATGCTACAACAAACAAGGTGTACGACTTCCAGTAGGTAACAGTGCATATATGCAGGCACTATAAGCCTGTACCCAGAAAATCACAGGTCAGACGGGCTGTGTCTAGCCCCACCTCCCACAAGTGTACAGACCATGTACCTTCATAATGTAGAATAACTGGCCTGAAACCCAAGTGCTCATACCTGAACTTATACACATTTGGAATAACAGACACTGAGCCCTCACTCAGCAGTTCCAAACTTTGTAGGATGTATGCTACCTGTCCTGGCACCACAGTATCCTTGACATGTATGGAGACTCTCCCTCCAGTCATAGTTAGTTCTGTGTTTTGGGGCTGTCATGCATGGTACGAGGTGTGACCTTGTAGTTCTAGGGTGCTCTTGTGAGTCTTGAACCTGTTGTGTATTACTGCACAGATATCAACATCCTCAAACATCCTCATTGCAGAGTGGAGTGTGGACAGCATGCAACTTGCAGTTGACATGCAGCACATCATTGAGTATCAATACTTACATTTTCTTATCCCCTGTGCTACCTATGTAGGTGGCCTTCTGTTGACAGCCTCACCACCAGTATGCAAAGATGTGCAGACATTACACTATGGTAATTATTATGGGTGTACAAAACAATACATTGACATTCATACTGTAACTGCATCAGGCATGCTGGGATATACCCACAATGATATCATTACACTGTACTGTTGACAACATGATACTATTACTACACTTCTATGTAGTCACCCTGTGCATTAGCACCATGTTAACCTGTTCTTGCACTGATGTTACAGAATGCAGGAGGTGGCACAGTTTCATCATATGCACAGGGTGTGTACTTGGTATGCCTGAGTCTGCCACTGATACAACCAATTGACATGTCTATGTGTGTGTGTTGGTGAGGGACAGCAGTATAAGATGGGGCAATGTTGATGCAGTGTGTGCGTGTATGCGGTAGCCCTAGGTGTTATCAATTCGCATGTGTGTATGCATGCACACAGTTCCACCTCATGGCTGCCATATACAGGTGTTTGTGGACAGCCACAGACTGTACCTACCAGGTCATACAGATCACTGTCTCTGGCCACGGACACAGTACCTGTGCCTGGCAGGGGTGCTACGGACCGTATCAGGTACTAAGCCAGACTGTGTACTGTCATCATAAGCAGGTGGTTGGTGACTGGAGACAGGTCCCTGTTGGGACTGTCCAGAGCCACATGCACGTGGTCTCCTGGGGCGGTCTGATGACAGCACAGACCCAGCATTGCTGGGGCTGCTGCTGGCACTATGGGAGCGGCCGCGTGCCTGTTGTCGTCCACGACGGCTGCCAGATGCTGCTGTTGCTGGCATACGCACACGTCAATGCCTCAACCGTCCACCATTGCCCTGGCTCATGGACATGTAGTTGTGGAACAGATCTAATGTGTCCCCCCAACGTCTGTCAATGACCTCAGTGAAATTACAGATGGCAGCCGCAACATCACGCATGCTGTCACTCATAGCTGTGCGGCATTCTCTCAGCTCCCTCAGACCCTGCCTGGTGTACCGTTCCATATGTGACTGTGTCTGCATTACAGCCTGAAACATGGCTGAGGTTGAAAGACCTCTGTGGGCACGTCTGACAGGGGCAGTATGCCCACGGATGCTCCCATGAGAACCCCTGAACATCTGCCTGTGTGGTACCATGTCAGGACCCTGGCCATGGCTGCTGTGTGGGGATGCATGTGCCACCGATACCACATTACCCTGGTCAATGCCCACTGTATCCTGTCCATCACCTAGGGACATTGGTGACAAAGGATGTATTGGCAGGATGACTGTGCGCATTGATGGGGTCGACAGCTGTGTACTGTCAATTGGCTGACCAATGACGGACCCTGGCACACCTCCCTGTGCCATTACACAGGTATCACCATTATCACTATCCATGGCAGCTGATTCAGGTTCCCTGCTGCACAACACCAGAGCAGAACCAGAACCTGTGGGAGTAAGACAGGAAACACAGTTTACAATGTGTACACAATGTCACCACTGATACACACATGCACACATGCACACATGCACACATGCACACAGGGCACATGCACACATGGACACATGCACACATGCACACATACACACATGCACACAGGGCACATGCACACATGCACACATGCACACATGGACACATGCACACATGCACACATGCACACATGCACACAGGCACACATGCACACTCCTCAGTATATGAGATATCAACACACAGACACAAACACACCTGCAATCAAACATATAGCACTACTGCTTGAGCCTATTATTACTATTAGTATCAAGAGTATTGAAGGTATTGTTATTACTCACTCACCAGCATGGATAGGCTGCCTTGCTGTTACACCAGAGGGACCTGCAGAAATGAGACATTTATTGTCAGTGGGCACAACTGTGCCATTGATACTGTGAGTATGATACAGTTCAGTAGTGCAACAGTTGGCTTCCACAGGTCTACTGCTGATATTGAGAATATCACTCTTGCACAATAATTAACAAGATAACAGCTACAAACCAAGGACACACCTCACACATGCATAAACTAACAGTGTACAGAACAGTCAACTATACACATGGCATGTTACCTGCACGCTCCGTGTCCTGCTGCTGGGTGGCTCCAGCCTCCGTCATTACACATGTATGCTGCTGCTGTTGTTGCTGTTGGGCTGGAGCCACAACACTTAGGAGTAGTCCCTCCAGTCTGGTGAGGGGGGGATGTCTAGCCACCCCATCACCTGTGGCAAGCTGTTGCCTGTGGATATCCAACGCACGCTGACGGACATTTCTAATTAAATCACTACAGTGATGGCGTACCTGCTCATATGCCCGATTATGTGTGCTTATGTCATTTACTTGATGGACCAGGTCTTGCCACAGTGCAGCCCTCTCCTGCTGGTTCTGGCTGGTGCGGGAAAAGAGTATTGCGAAATCCTGCACCAGGCTCTGGTGTATCTCTTCCTCCTCCGCAGCGGAGTACACAGGGTTTCGCTAGTGAACCATAGCCCTGAAAAGGAGATGAAAAATATGTCAGCAATATATGTCAGCAAAATATGGCACACATAATACACATAATACTCGACTGTAGTGATATAACTTAACCCCCATATATAGCATCTGTCTGTCTATTGGAGGATACACATGTAAATGACCATATACCAGTGCTCAGCCGACAACTGCGCAACAGTACCTGGCACACTCCATACGACAGACTAGTATACTCCAGCAGTCAGCACACTGGTTCAGGTCCAATGCACAACCTCACACTGGGGGTTTGTATCAAGGTACTGTATGGGGAACATTATCAACCCATGCACTGCATGCAATGCACGTTACATCTTTCACTGGTAATGCACACTACTCTTACTTGCCATAACCCTACCTACACCACAGTCACATACAGGATAACACAGCACAACATATGGCAATGTAGTATGTTTTGATCGCAATACCTCACACATCTGTCTCTGGCCTCACTCCAAGGACACACACTACCATGACAGACAAACAGTCATGGTGAGCAATCACACCAGTACATAACATGCACCCAGTCACTGGCACACTCATTCCACCTCACATATTTGGTTTGCAATGGGTTCGTGGATGTGCATTGTGTCTTAGGTAGGTAGTCAGCTATTGGCCCTTGGCCTACAGCAGCATGCTGTTATGCTACCCTGCCCCTTGTGACACATGTGATGTGATCGTACCTGTTCCTGTCAAACAGTTACACAGGGTGACTCATATGGCATATTACCTATCTGCATAACATTCAGCAGGGGTAAGTCTGACATCTATTCATGGGGAGCCTTGCTTCTTAATGCTGTGTGGTTTACTCCAGGGTATGTCTTATCTGTTGGTAGGGACCTGTATCTCCACCATGTGCTCTTTACTGCGGTGACAAGGACAACAGGCATAGGTAATTTGGGTTGTGGATGTTGGAGGTGTTACCATGGTTGTTGGACAACTGTCATGGGTGTGACCTAACTATGTATATCCAGCAGTGGTAGCTGCTATGTAGGTAGTCTGGGTGCGCTCTGTGGTCTTGTCAGTCACTCTGCATAGGCGATGTGTTTGAGTGTATTGACACAGTTACTTAAGTATGTCTGTGTCCTTCTCCATATCTGTAGCTGTCATGGGAGGTACATACCGTGTAGGACATTGTGGGGTGTAGAGGGGTACAGTGACCTACATGTCCATAGCTGACACACCATGTCTGCTGACACATTCCATGTACAGGTATTACAGGACTAGTGTGCCACTGTGTATATCAATGGCATACAGGGGTGGTGTATGACACATGTGGGGGGGATACACAATTGACAGGGATGGATGTTTGGATATCTTGAGCCCATGAGCCCACAGATGGCAACAGTGGAACTGAGATCCCCATCCATGGGCAGTTGCCACTGTGCCTTCACTGCCCAGGACGGGGCTGTGCTGGGGGCTGTGTAGGATGGGCAGCAGGCACACCCATGAGTTGTGCCACCCGTGCCTCAAGCTGGCGTAGGGGCCCAAGCACAGCATGCCTGATCTCCCTACACACCACAGTCCGGACACTACGGAGGGTGAGTGGATGTTCTCTTCCGGCCACATTTGAAGAGGGGGGATGAGCCCCATCCCCTGCAACGCTTCCACCCACAGGTGGCACAGGGCCACCGGAGGAGGGTCCGGCCTGGGCACTAGTGCCAGGTGCACTCGCCAGCTGAGGTGGGAGAGGTGGGTCCGCTGGAACCTGCCTTCCCTGTCTTCCTATGTTTTGCATTATTTTATGACAGTTTGGGTTAGTAACGTACGATACCATTCACAATTAGTTGTAACAGCATGCATTAGTATTCCCATTAACCAAACACCCATAAATTCAAGCCATTGAACAGCAAGCATAACACATGCATAATTTGAACAACAATACACAATCTAACAACATGCAGGGTTGATTGATGGCAACAGGCCATCAGGTTTGGATGTATGAACAGGGCACATGCATCAACGTACATGCAAATATGTATGAACCAACAGGACAAATGTCCAGGGAGTTAATTGTGAAGACACATACCCATTTCATGTGGAATGGATTATTTGTGGTTATAGGGTAGGGTGAAGAAATATTTCATTAACAACTTCAAATACCTATACATATGCTGTACATTTCTACTAGCTGCAGATATATACACACTACAGGTCTGACTACAGTTTCCTATGTGTAAACTTATGCATGTTGGTGATGGGACTGTTACTGCTACATTAATATACATTGCATTTTTATTCATACACATTCATATCTGGCTCTGTTCAGCTACAGCATCCTGCTACATTTGCTATATATGGCTCTAAACAACTGTGGATGTTTGGTATTTCATACAACCATACTATCTGCATATTGCAAAGGTACAGCAACATATCCAAATTAACACACATTCCAGCTTCAGTACTTTATTCCACACATTTCACTGTTTGATTGTGCCTGTCACATTCATTTCATTATGTACTGACTGTAGTATACTTTATTCAGGAGTTATTACAACTTTATTGGTGGATTCATACCTCTTTCTCACACTCTCACTTGTTTTATTTTTACAATTCAGGATGGTACTTAATTCTAGGCTTTATTGACATGTTTTACTTGGTTACAACAATCCTTTCCAACAGTCTCACTTGTGTCATGTTTCAGATTTTAAATGGGGATATATTTCACACATGCATTTTACTCAGCTTGTGTAGCTGTAATTTACAACCTGCTGCAGGTTATGTACTATTATATTACAGGCGGAACATCTTTATTTCTGACTTGTTTCATTTTTATTTTTCGATTATAGGCTGCATCACACTTATGTAATCACACAGTACTAGCAGAATCTCTCTTACACTGTTACTTGCACTTTTTATTAATAAGTGACTACACTGCACTCTTTTGCAAGCTGTCATACTTATATTTTCTGACAGTTACAGGGAGAGAATTACTAACCTGCCTGGTGGCGCAACTGCACAAGCCTATTGGCAAGGGCTCCACGGTTCTTGGAACGGACACCTGCAGCTGTAATATATATGAAGTAATATTGGAATACACATCTCCATAATATCAGCTAGGTTAACTTCTTATATAAATAATTACATGTAACTTACTCAGTAGTGGGGCATTGAGCATTTCCCAGGCCTCCTGGATCCAATGGTTCAGTTGGTCCTGCTTCCATCTCTTCAGGTCCGCATGGTGGTGACGGACCTGTTCACCAGTCCTTGGTATTCCTGTGGCACTGGTGAGATCATGTGCCAACTGGTCCCACGCCTCAGCCTTGTGTGCTCCCCACGGGACCTGGCCCTGCATGGGTTGGGCCTCATGATCATGGACGAGGAGCCAAACCATATATTTGGACTCCTCAATGCCCCACCTCTGTGCTCGGAGGCAACTACCCTCTCCTACACCTGCCATCCTGACTGCAAATCGATTCCACAATCAGTTATGCTGTGTATTCCCGCCTATGGGGCTTATATAGGCCATTTTTTCTGCACCTATCTCTGATTGGCCATTTTGGAAATGTATCAGCTTCACAAAACCTGCTTTGTCATGCTTCTCTTTCCATTCATTCCTATATATATGCTATTACTGCATTTCTAAGAGCAACTGTCATGGCTTAGTGGTTCAGTACTTTGACTATGGTGCTTGGTATCCTGAGTTCGAGCCTGGCCATTGCTTTTTTTATTTTATGACTGTCTACACAGGCTAGGAGGTGTGTCTGTGTAAAGGCAGTTTTGATACAGCTTGCTCAACGCTGCCCGCCGGTTAGCTTGTTGGCGCTGTGCGCAGCTCCGCGCAAATGGGTTATGCTGGTTTATGCGTCATTTGGCTGTCAGCACGTATATTACGCTCAGCTCAGCTATGGGCACACAGTTTCAGCCTGTTAAAATGCTGCTCAACCCCGGGCACTCATTTTACACCTGTTAAGCCACTGCTCACCTACGGGCAGATATACTCAACTTGTTAGAGTGTAGCTCAGCTATAGGCACTTCTGACATTTTTTTTTTTTTTATTATCACACATTTCTTCAAAATACATGGCCCATTTCATTACATTTTACAAAAAATATAATTTTATATATGTACATATATGTCAGGGAATTGTTCCGTGCTTATTTCAGTAAAAATAAAAATTGATGTTGTGGGGGCTCGAACCATGACTGCCTCCTCTTCAGCCGACGTCTCTACCGCTACACTATTGCTTCTTGGCTTACTTTGCATATTTAGATCTTATATGCTTTTCCACTGACTGCTAACTGTGGCTAAGACGGGCACACCCGCGCAAACGAGCACAATCACGGGCAAACATCTTTCAAATTTATAAAAAAAATATAACATGTTCATTTTTACATTTTATGTTTATAGTCTGTGGGGGCATGTGTTGTGTTGTGTTTGTTGACATTTATGTGGACTCTGTCATGGGGGTTTTCTTTCGGGACTGTTACTCTTCTGGGGGCGTGTCCGTTTGCAGGACTCGCCCTGCGGACACACCCCCTACTTTCTTACACGGACCGTGTTAGCCTTGGGTGTGAGTCAGCATGCCCTCATGAATATGCATGGCATGCTGACGTCAACCTCCGTGTAAGACTTGTAACTCTTACACGGAGGCTTTGTGAATCCTGCCCAATGACTTATTATAAAATGACTGCCACACGGAAATGTTATGGATGTGTCCACAGATAAAACCCATTGATATTTTCACCAGAACAATGACTGACTCATTGACTGACACTGACCCTGACTATCTAGGTCTATGATAAGTTGCACTAATTTTTCTCACATGCACAAACACACACATATTGACACTGCCCCTGGCAAATCTATCTAACTGTCTATCTATCTATCTATCTATCTATCTATCTATCTATCTATCTATCTATCTATCTATCTATCTATCTATCTATCTATCTATCTATCTATCTATCTATCTATCTATCTATCTATCTATCTGTCTAGCTATCTTTTTTTGGACCAGGTAAGCCCCAGTAGGCTACTAGCCTCTTTTCAAATGAAATCAAATGTGGTATTTTCACTGACTAATGGAATTTTGGCCAGGGCACTGTTGAAATTCCCATACTCTTTAAGGTAAGTGCCAAGGGATATTTTACATCCAGTTGAGCTGCCAGCAACTGAAGCAGATGGGGGTCTTAGTTTAACATGTCATCCAAGGATGGCAACTCAGGAGTGCAGACCCTCTACTCATCTCAATCCTGAACCACAGTGTCAGTAATGGAAAAAGAATCCAGTCACCAGTGGTGGGAAAACAACCCACAGCCTACTGCACTTCCATTACCAAAGGCAAGTATGTTACCTGTTGAGCCATTGACACTGGCAACCCTGGGCTATCATAATATGCACTGATTTTCCACACATATACTGTCACTGCCCCTCATAAGCCAGGTGGGTCACAATGTGCGCAGATACACACAGTCATACACACACTGTGACTATCTTTAGGCAAATTGAAGGAATAGCAAGTCTTTGCTGTGTTGCAGGAACTCACAATACCTGCATAAAATCATAGGTTCATAGGACAATACTAGGCTAGTGGCCCAGAGGCCATTATAAGCTTAGCCAAGAATTTCACCCATGTTCCCACAAAGTCAAGCACCTGTTCCCCCTGTCCTGCAGGGACACAGGTGGGATTTCAGGGATGTATTTTCTGTTTCCCATCCAGTCATCCAGATTCCTCTTAAAAGGGCTAGTGAGGTACTTTGCTTGACATGGACAAGGAGTTTATTCCACAGACGGGGGAACACAAATCTATCCTGCCATCAAGTTCTATTAATGTCACAAACCAGGTTGAGGCCTTGCATGTGGGGTACATGATTGGAGTTTGACTTACAGATATGCAGCAACTCCATCAAGGCTGAGTCTGAGACGGCCTTGTATGCCAGACACAGGTCACCTCTGAGTAGTCTGTATGAGACTGAGTAGAAAGATGGAGCTTTTAGCCTATCTTTATAGGATAGGTGTTTGAGACCCTAGATCTTCCTGGTCAGGAACCTCTGTGGACTTTCTAGCTGCCGCATGTGCTTGGCAAGGTACATGCCAATGGAGGCATTATACTCGATAATGGGTCTAATATGGGAGGAGTACAGGGATGTTATGACCTTCTTGTTCCTGGATGAAATACCCTTATTTATGATGTGGGCCATATAGAAATCCTTCTGTACAATGGAGGCAATCTGGTGGTCAAAAGTCAATTTGCTGTCAATGTGGATGCCCAAGTCCCTCACAACTGATTGCATGCTTAGTATGTTGTTATTAATGTGATAATTAGTGGGGAAGCCATTTTCCCCAAAGGGGATAATGATGCATTTCTTGGCATTCAATATGAGGCCATGCTTCTAGCACCAGTCATTAGTTTGGGTAAGGCCCTCTTGGAAGATGTTCACATCACTAGGGGAATTTAAGACAGCGCCCAACTTGCAGTCATCTGCAAACTTAGTCAGCCACAGATCACTGGTTTTGGATTGCACCTCAGAAAAGTATATCCCAAACAGTAGAGGTCCCAAGACTGATCCTTGAGGTATGCCGCTCATTACAGGTCTACTACTAGAGGTGGCTTCCCCTATTTTGACTGAGTGGGTTCTATCAGTTAGCTAGTTAGCTACCATCTGGTAACATTGTTGATGCCTATCTGGCAGAGTTTATGTATTATGCCTGAGTGGGGAATAGTGTTGAAAACTTTGGCTAGGTCAAGGTTGGTGGTGTGCACCGTCTTCCCCTCATCCATGGCTTTGGTGACTGTTTCGAAGAAGTCGATTAAGTTTAACAGGCATGGTCTCCTTTTGACAAAACCAAACCATGTGGGGTCAAGCATTTGTAGGTTGCCAATGTCCTTGTTTATAAGATCCATGAAAATGCATTCCATAGCCTTGCAGATCAGGCTAACACACAGAATAAAAGAGAACATCTAGACTCCACATTGAAGAAGCCAAAGACAAAAACTCAGTCAGAGCAAAACACTGAAATGGTAATACTGTGCCAATGAGCAGTTGCTTTTACATACATCCTTTTCCTACAAAACCACAAAAGATAGTCACTTATAATGTGTAAACCTGATGTTTGTGATTAAAAGTGAAACAAGATATTGCCAGCTTGTTACTATTAAATACAGTGCACCCATCTCCCCCACCCAAATACATACACTTACAACCATAAACTACAGCAATAATGGTTTTACACTGATTTAATTGAATACAGTACATTGTGTGACACTACTTCAGTCAGAGCAGATTAGTGGTTGCTGTTTAACAGTGATAGCACAACAGCAGGGTAAGTCATCATCATCCATAGACAACCACCACACCTATCAAGTCCAACCACTTTATTGACTGCATATACCTAAGACCTCTGATTGCTGTAAAAGAGATAAACAAAACAACTGTAATGATAATTAATAATAATAATAATAATAATAATAATAATAATAATATTAATCATTTGTTTCACACAAAAACACAGTAACAGTAAAATCATCTCACTTCACACAGAGACACCAGTCCTGCAATGCTAATCCAGATTAGTGACTGTTTCAAATGAGCAAATATCAAAAGGGTCATGTGTTTTCATCCACAGTCAGCACAGCACCACAACCATCCATCAGATGTAGACACTTCTACATATACCTAAGACATCTGATTGTGATAAAAAAGTAATGGTTATGCAATATATTTCAGATATGCTCCACTTAAAAAAATAGACTTACATTAAAGTACTCCAAGATGACTTGCACAAATCCCGTTAATCCTACAAAGCCAAAATAATGAACAGACAATAGTCATTGTCCTCCACAGACAGCTCCAGCAATTATATACTCATAGGTTCAGAGGAGATTACTAGGCTAATGGCTTAAGTGCCCTGACAAGCCTAGCCAATATAACCATTTTATCCAATATATGGCCCACAGGGGCAAGAAAATGGCATGGATTTATCCATAAGGGGCATATACACTACCCCTAGTGTGAATTTGTGACTCCTCATCCATTGATCCAAATTCTTTTTGAGAGACGGTCAGGGAAGGGTTCTGTTTAATGTGAATAGGAAGCCTGTTCCAAAGAAAGTGCAACATCTGAGACACTTTCTTTCCAGCATGTTTTGCTTGAGTTTAGATCCCGAAATCAGATGACCATCATTCTGTTTGACTTGCAGATGTGTAGTAGCTCCATAAGAGCTGGATTTGCGAGTGCCTTATTTGTCAGGCATAGTTCTTCCCTTAATAGCTAGTAGTAGACAGAGTAAAGGGATATGGCTTTTAGTCTATCTGCACAGGACATCTTGTTTACACCCTGTCTGAGGTCACTCCAGCTGCTGTAAGTGCCTAGTCAAGCATATGCCAAAATGAGTCTTGTACTCAATTACTGGTCTAATGAGGGGTGAGTACAGCGGGACTATAATTTCCTTGGATCAGGATGCCATACCTTTACTTATAATATGTGCCACATAGAAAGACTTTCTCACCACTGTTGACACATGGTGCTTAAAGTTTAGGATACTCTTTATCTCTGTACCTAAATCTCTCACCTATGAGTCTACTCCTAGGGTTGAAATTTTGATGTTGTAATTTGCAAGGGTATTTTACATCCCAAAGAGTATGATAATGCATTTTTTCACATTTAGTTTTAGGCCATGGTTCTGGCACCAATCTTTTGTCTGATCTAGGCCTTCCTGAAGGATATCTACATCACTGGGGATTCAATGATTGCCTCCAGCCTGCAGACATCGGTAAACTTTGTCATCCAGAGGCCTTCCATATTAGCCTTGATTTCAGTGAACTATATTCCAAACAGAAGTGGTCCCAGCACTGAGCCCTGCAGCACCACTAGTAACTGGTCTTTTGCTAGATCTGGATTCACCCACTTTAACCACATGACCTGTCATTGAGCCAAGTGGCTAGCCATCTTGCGATGTAGGGATTTATACCCAGTTTTATGAGTTTATTCATAATACCTGAGTGGGGAATTGTGTCAAATGCCTTGGCCAGATCCATAGTTCTCAATTGTCCAGATTTTTGCAGACTATCCAGATTTTTACCCCTCATATTTGGTCTGTTCCTCATAAAATTTGTGATTTTCTGACAAATCTCTGAGGATTGAAGTCATTAAATAATGACATAAGCTTGAGTTTCAGACTTCATATCCCTCAGAAAATGCACACTAACACAATTCCTGTTACTCTAGCAAATTTCAAAATTTATGTGAGCAGTATTTAAAATATGTCCCTACCTTTGGTCCTTTGTTCCCCAACTGTTTTAGGCTTTGTCCAGATTTCCTGCCCTAAGAGGTTGAGAGGTATGGTCAGGTCGAGGTAGGTTGCATGTACTTTTTTACCTCCATCCATGGTGTTAGTGACTTTCTTAAAGAAATCTACCAGATTTAGTAGGCATGACCTTCCCTTAACAAAGCTGAATTGGGTCGGGTCCAGTGTTTGGATGTTTCTTATGTCATTATTTATCAGGACAATGATTATTCTTTCCATGGCCTTACATATAAGACTAGACAAATGTATGGGCTGGCCATTTCCCGGGTCAGTAGATGGTCCCTCTTTATGTAGAGGGATGACTGTTATTGCCCACTCTTTTGGCAAAAAGTTAGTCCAGAGGTTATGTTTAAAAAGAGATTCTAATGGGCCTGATAAGTCCTAATTTAAACTGTTTTAAGAGTCAATCTGGTATATTGTTAGGTCCCATAAAAGCTGTGTTTTTATGTTTAGAAAGTGCAGTGGCAGCCAGTTCTTTGGTGATAATTGGCAGTGGAGTGGTGGAGGGTATTTCCTGGGGAGAACTGGAGGTGATGGGAGGTGAAATTTAAGCTGAATTTGTCAGCCAGCAGATTTGCTATATTTTTCAGCTGAATATAGACAATGTCATCTACAGCTAATTCCACATATTGTTGGGAGTTGCCCATAAAATTGCGGACATAATAGATAAATGCCTAATGGTTATCCTTTGCTTTGGTGGCTATTTTTATCTCAAAGTTTGCTTTCAGAGACTTGACTTGTTCCCTGATATGCTTGTTTAGACTAATAAGGGACTTTTTCCTCTGTTGTGCAAATTCCCTCTTACTTTTAGATAGGATTTTCTTTCTTTTATTGTACATCCTATTGATATCAGGGGTCCACCAGATTGCCTTGTTTTTGCGGTTGACCTGGGTTTATTTTGGTCTGATACTGCCATTTCTCTGCACTTATTTATATGGTCATACAGGACTTTTATGTATGCCTCTGCGTAGGTTTATGTGTTTTCTGGATTTGAGGGTGCTTGGAATCTAGTTATACCATCCCTTAATAGAGGGTAATTTACCTTAGAGAAGTTCTTAAAGTTTTTGGGGTTAGGTAGGAGTCTAGTTTTACCTTTATTTCAAGGGAGACCACTTTGTGACTTGATCTTACCAGAGAGGACATCACACTAGGAGAGGTGCAGCACACTCCCACATTTGTGAGTACCAGATCTAGGATATTTGTTCGCCTAGTGGGAGTGCAGAATAGTTGTTCCACAACCTGCATGTTAGTGGTCATGCATGCCTCCCAGTTAATGGAGAGATAGTTATAATCTCCAATGATTATGGTACTGGGCTGGATGGTGAGTGATCCTAATAACCTTAGGTATGATGTATGGGTTTCCTGATTCATGGTGGGGGACTTGTACCTAGCAAGAATATGGTAATGTTTTCTTCTCATGGTTAGCTGGACATGGAATAGCTCAAGCATATCATATTGCTTGACCAGCTTTGAGGTCTGCTTATTTTTTATGCAGATAGACACACCTCCACCTTTTGCTCTTCCATGTTCGGTGGGTGGTCGACACATATGAAAGGCATTATATTTAGCCTTGCACTGCTGGAGTACTTTCCATTCTTCTGAACTGTGTTTTAACAACTGCTTAGATGTCAGCATTCTCCAGGGTGAGAAGAGGTGCAGAAGTGCAGTTTCCTGTTAAGACTCCTAGCAACTCCTTTAGCTTATCCTGAGTAACGTTTGTTATGTTTGAAGGTTTGCCTGTTTGGCAAAACTAAGAAAAGCACTATAGGGGTGTTTAATGTTTTAGCCAATATCCAAAAGCTTAGATATGACAAGTGAAGACCATCCCTGACAAAGCAGCATGGCCTGTCAACCATGTCCTCCCAGACTGACAAGTATGGACCCATCTGTAATAACAACAGTAGCCAGGCCAGTTGTTAAAGTTAATCATTTTCTGCTGTCATTGTGGCATCATCCTTGGAGATGGTAGAATGCTGCTCAATGGCAGGCTCATACCTGCCTGTGACAAATATTCAGAAAGCTCAATCATGTCTCTCTTTATGTAGTCTAATGAGGTACATCTCAGGTCATTCATGCCCACATGGACTGTGACTGAGTTATTCTGGTGCTTAGTGCTATGTGACCTGAGAGCTTGCATGATCTAGTGAACTCTGGCCCCAGATAGGCAACTAACTGTTCCCTTATCCAGCCTGGTTAAGAGGGACATCAGTGTGGCTCACAATGGAATCTGCTATGACCAGAATATTTGGTTGTGGAGTGTTTCACCTTGTCTACTTGCTACTTGAGACACTACGAGATGTGTCATTATTTGTTGTGATGGGAATTGTCTTGTTTGGGTGCATGTAGAGTTTCTGAGGACTGTGCTTGAGAGGCCTTTGAGGTGTGGGTAAGTTATATGTGAGCACCTCCGCATATTTGGATCTGTGTATGTGTGTGTGGTCCTTTATGGGTGCAGTGAGTGATCTGTGTGAGTCACTAATAACCCATTTGTTTTTTTATGTCAATGTGTTATTGCATTTCTCACAAACTGTATTTGTCTGTTCATGAATTAAGTAGTTGTCAGTACACATAAATCAATTTTTACATTGCCTCAGGGATACCATGTACACCACGCTGGATGCAGAAATAGCAGGAAAGTTTCCATCCATGGTTGCAGGTCCTAATGTATACTTGCAAGAGACAGAAGTGGAGGGTGTTTGAAACCAGATGAGGGAAGGGTGCTTACTTGATGTAATTTTCTGCTAACCTAACCAGCGATGCTGCACAACAAACAAACCAGATGTTCTCTGAGAAGTAATAGCCATGGACATGGATGTTATAATAAGGTAAGGTAGACCTAAATAGTCCTAATTAAATGTGTAAATGCTGCTCATACCTTTTAACTATCCAGATGTTTGCCTCATATTTTTGGTCTGTTTCTCAAAAAATAGACATAGTGTTCATTTGTTCCCAAGGACTCAGCTGAACCATTTGTCCTCCCTGAGGAATAGACCTACTGAACACTTGTTCTCAAGAATAGAGGGGCAAGCACAAAGCACAATGAGAGTTGTGCCATCATCCATGAGATGATTCTGATTTTCCATTTTAGCTTTAACATCTTGAATACATTGAATGCATCACATCTCTTTGCATGCCAGAATAAAATGGGATGTGATGGACTGTCTGCATCACATCCTTTTGCATGCTGGCATGCAATGGGGCTCTTCAAGGGAATCTTCCTCTCTCTACAGTGATGTAACATCCCATCAAGGGTCCCACCCACAAGCTATGATTGGCAATGGATTGCTGTGATCCCCAGTAACAACACAGCAATGGCCTTGCCTCCAGCTTTCTCCCCTGCAAAGAAAAGCCAGAAGACTAAGATACATAATTTCTTTCCTCCCCTAAGCTAGCTCTTACAGCGGTCTCAAACCACTAACTGAACTTTGGTCACCTGGGTTGTACTCAGAGCTTTATCCCTTTTATCCAGAGGAGCTGGTACTCAATGGGGGCACTTGTGATAGGAGTATCTTATATACAGAGCTTTATCCATTTCATCCAGTGGAACTGGTAACCAAGGGGGCACTTATGAAAGGAGTATATTATATTAAGAGCTTTATCCATTTTATCCAGTGGAGTTGATACACAAAGGGGGCACTTGTGATAGGAGTATCTTATACCCAGAGCTTTATCTATTTCATCCAGTGGAGCTGGTAACCTGGGATGGGGGGTACTTATGATAGGAGTATATTATACTCAAAGCATTATCCATTTTATCCAGTGGAGTTTGTACCCAAGGGGGCCACTTATGGTAGAAATTTATTATACTCAGAGCTTTATCCAGTGGAGCTGGTAACCAAGGGGGGAGGGGGCACTTATGATAGGAGTATATTATACTAAGAGCTTTATCCATTTTATCCAGTGGAGTTGATACACAAGGGGGCCACTTGTCATAGGAGTATCTTATACCCAGAGCTTTATCTATTTCATCCAGTGGAGCTGGTAACCTGGGATGGGGAGTACTTATGATAGGAGTATATTATACTCAAAGCATTATCCATTTTATCCAGTGGAGTTGGTACCCAAGGGGGCCACTTATGGTAGAAGTTTATTATACTCAGAGCTTTATCCATTTTTATCCAGTGGAGCTGGTAACCGAGGGGGAGGGGGCTCTTATGATAGGAGTATATTATACTAAGAGCTTTATCCATTTTTATCTAGTGGAGCTGGTAACCAGGGGGGGCACTTATTGGGATGCCCTCCATGTCCGAATGGGCGAAAAACTCGGCTGCCTTTTCTTTTTGCAGCTCCACAGGTTCGGGCTCATCGGTGATGGACTCTCCCAGCCAAGGTAACACCTCTGATAGCATTTCAGCTAATTTGAAAGTACTGGATAGTACATTACTGAAAATTAAGAAACTTCAACTGGAAGTCTCTTACTTCCAGCAGTGTTTAAAGGAAGGGGTCATACCTAAGGGACTTCGCAGTTCATTCACTCCTACAGGATTATTTACTGACACTTCATTTCTCTCAGAACTTGAGGCCCTATTTAATAAACAAGGGGCTGAACTTTTAGAGTTAATGTTTAAGAACTACGTTAAACACATTACTGTTTTACTTGATGAGGCTTCAAAACTTGACGACAGTATTAAAGCCGATGTAAACTTTTTCAGATACAAGTATGACTATAATCGGACTTTTACTAGCATTGATGCAATGCTAGTTAAACTGAAAGCTAACAAGTTTAAAAAGCTTTCGAGAGACAGACAGGCTTACCAGACTAACTCTGCTTATTTAAATCTGTCCAAAAAGTCTAATAGATTGGGTAACTATGCGGAGAGTGATGCACATGTGCTGGAAAATTCTAATGGGGACGAGGTTGTACAACCTCCCACTGATGTAGGTTTGGGTAGTGATGGTGGTGCACAGGCGGGTGTGCAAGGCCCTAGGAGAAGTAATAGGATAAAATCATTTAACAAGAAAAATAACAACAATTATCAAAAGCCTTTTTTAGGGAAGAGCAGCAACCGCTTTCAGAGGAACAAGAACTGGAATTAATTCAACCTCTGATTGAACCTGTCACTTCTTCACCGGGTGAAACAACTGAAGTTGTGCGAACTCCATCAGTGTTGTCTAATATAAAAGGGGATTTTTTCATTTATAATTTTTCTGACGTCATGGTTGACGAAGAACTAATTGAACTATTGGCTAAAGGCCTGAATTTTGTACCTGATTATAAATTCAGGCTAGCCAAAACGCTGATGGACTTAAAACTTTATGTGTGTAAGCTCAACTTGAATGTCTTTTTTAACAATGACTTACCTGGTGATGTACCTAGCTTGAAGTTAACTAGCTCTTTCAATCCTCCCTTACACCCTAGCCTATTCACTTTTGAGAAATCATGTGAATTGGATTTTGGGCAGTTACACACAACAGGGAGAGATGATGGGGGTAGTAGGAACATTTCCTCTGACCAGCTTATGGCCTTGAACAAAATCTGTAGTTCAGCTGTGAGAGTGATCAAACCAGATAAGGGTGGGGGTTTAGTTATTTTTGATAAAGTGGAATATTCTACCTGAATGTTACAGGTATTAGACTCACCAGCCTATCACCAGCCTATCAAAGTTCCTCGTTAAATGAATTAACGGGCACCTATAACAGAATCAAAGGCTATTTTAGGGACCTTTACCTTGAGGGTAGGATTAACATTGACATTTACAACTTCATTGACATTTCCTTCCCCAGGGTTCCTGTTATGTTTGGGATCCCTAAAATTCACAAAAGCCTCACTGATCCACTTATGCGTGCTTTAGTGGATGGTAGATGTTCCATCACACACCCCTGTGCTCGTCTCATCGACAGCATTATCAGTAAATATTTGAAAACTATCCCCCAAATTTGTAAGGACTCATGGTCCTTCCTGAGTTTGATTAATGAAACCGATTTCGACAGCAGCCTCAACTTTTTGACCATCGATGTGGTTGATCTTTACACATCAATACCACATGAGGAGGCTGTCGAATGGATTGAACTCATGCTCCGGGAATGCGGAGCGTCCAATAATGACATCTACTTGGCCACAGTACTACTTGAAATAATATTGTCTTCTAACTTCTTCATGTTTGATGGCCACTACTACCTCCAAAAGAAAGGCATAGCAATGGGTTCCCCATGTGGCAGCAGTGTTGCCAACATGTTTGTTGCCTATTGGGAGAACAAGTTTCTGTTCAACCACCCAATGTTTGTGGAGTGTTCTAAGATCTATACTTGCTTTCTTGATGATGTGTTTGTGCTATTTAAAGGGAGTGAGGCTGATGCCTTAAACCTGTTAGCACACATGAACTCTTCAACAGACTTTTTGAAATTCACTCATCACTTCTCGTCCTCTGAGATTGACTACCTGGATGTCCAGTTGGTTAAAGACAATAATAACAATAGATTTTGCTCATCCATTTATAGGAAGGCAACTTATTGCAATTCTTTTTTGCATTTTACAAGTTGCCATCCTTGGAGGCAGAAGCGGTCCATTGTCAAAGGCCAACTGGTCAGGGCTGCCCGTATGTGCAGCACAGATGATGCTTTTGATAAAGAATCTTCATTGTTGACTGATATGTTTCTAAATCGTGGGTACCCTGAAGATCTTATTTTTGACCTAATAGGTGAAGTGTCAACTAAACGGTTGAACGGAACTTACTTGCCACTGCTATTACCTAAAGAGCAGGATGACTTGGTTGAAAATTGTGCATTTTCACCGGGCATTTTAGGGAGTTTGACTATGATTGCTGACAATAAGGTGGATGTTCTCAACACCTGCACTAAGTCAAACTTCTCTATTGGCTTTATCTCTCCGTTTAACTTACATTCAGGGTTTTTGTGCTCAATCATTCGCAAGAATTGGTATTTTATTACTAATGCTGGGTTACATGAAAGGTTGGGCACAACCCCGGCATTCACATTCAAAAGAGGTTACAACCTTAAAGATATGTTACAGTGAAACAGTTCAGTTGACCTTATGATTAGACATAAAGGGACACACACTTGTGGTTGTTGCAAATGGTGTACACATTTACGAGTAGGAAATTCCTTTTCTATTGGCAAGAGGAAATATACCATTAATCACAAGATTAATTGCAACACTAAATCTATCGTATATGTGGCCTTTTGTGAATGTTGTTACGCATTTTATGTTGGTAAAAAGGACCGGCGATTTAGGGACCGTATTTACCAACATTTATATGCTATTAAGAACAAGAGGAGCGACAATGCCCTCTCTAAACATATTTTGAACAACTGTGGACACAGCTTTAAATTTATGGGCATTGACTATGTAAAGTGTGATGTCAGGGGTGGTCCGCAATCTTTAATTTTAGAGACACGTGAGTTAGAGTGGCAACTGCAACTAGATGCTTTCTCTTATCCGGGTCTCAATGACAACTGCAATATTGCTTCTATTTTAAAGTATAGAAGTTATTTAAGGTGATTGTTGTCTTAACACAGCTTTTTCACGAATTTCATGAATTATGTTAGAATAGTTGCGGCACCCTGTTCCACAATAGTGTATCTATTTTCTTTTTATGCACAGGACAAGAAGTCCTTTGCAAAAGGTATCCCATTTAATGATAATGGTAACACTACTCTTAGGGTAAAGTACTACTAATGTGTATGGCATAGCTCTCTACACGTTTTCATGAATTAGGTTAGCATTGCCACTAGTGTCAATTTCACTACGGTTCACTTATTCCTCTGTTTCATGTACAGGGTATAAACTTTAAGGGTTTGGACAGGTAGCGTGTATTTTTTGTTGCTCTAACATCTTCTACCTGGTTAATTGTTTCTAGCAAGTTTGATATGTTTTTTTGGTTGCTTGATCTACCTGCATGTATATGGGCATATATTTATACTTTTCATTTATATGCCCCATGCATTTTTCACGTTTATTTTAAAAACATAAAGTTAAATTGAGTTATTTTGTTTTAAATGCATTTTAAATTGCCTAATTAGAGTGACATCAACAGCACGTCACTTAATAGCTTTTAAACAATGTGAGCTCGCACTCTTTTAATGCTGAAGAAGCTTCTGTTTGAACAGGAGCGAAAACGCTTGTTTACTCATTTTAAATAATGTGCGTTACATATTACTGGAACCTCGGACTCGTCTGGGCACTTTGTTTGTGTTTATAGGGGGGGCACTTATGATAGGAGTATATTATACTCAGAGCTTTATCCATTTTATCTAGTGGAGCTGGTAACCAGGGTGGGCACTTATGATAGGAGTTTATTATACTCAGAGATTTGTCCATTTTTCCAGTGGAGCTGGTGCCCGTTGGGACAGGTTACAGTGGGAGTTTATTAGACTGCAGGAAAGAAAGAAAGAAGAAAAGAGAGGGGGAAAGAAAGAGAGAAAGAAAGAAAGAAAGAAAGAAAGAAAGAAAGAAAGAAAGAAAGAAAGAAAGAAAGAAAGAAAGAAAGAAAGAAAAATAAAGTCAGTAAAACTGTGTCTATGTTTAACACATATTATAAAGCATAAGTATCCACTCTTTAGAAATTCAGGGCATGCACTGCCAGAACACATCCAGGAACCAAATAATAACAGTGCAGATGGTTCAGAACATTGGTGAGTAAAAACAAAATGCTGAAATGTACACATACTTGTAACTGTTTAGGCACTTTTGTCTCTCATGGGAGACTTCATCTGAAACTGTGTGCACTTCCAATTACCCTCCTTTTACACATTTAAAGAGGTGACACATTCATAAGTTTTCAAACGTAGTTAATATTATGCTTTTGATTAAATCAAGAACACAATTTTTTTATTTTTTTTAAGACAAACAATTCTTTAAAAAATCTTAAAAAAATGAACAATTAAAAGTCAGAAATCCAGTCACATCTTGGGTGGTGTTAAATGAAGGAGTTTACACTTAATATTTTAATGTTGGCAATGAATGAAGTACCTAAATGGTTTAGGAATGTCTTTATTAAAATGTCTTAATAGTTAATAGGTGTAAAAACCTGGTGATATTTCCATATGATAACTTGGCTACCCAAAGTTTTAACACTGGTTGTATTGAAATATTGTCATTTAACCCAAGGATTCTTTCAGCATTCAGTGTCAACTGTCAAAGCAGTTGCCTATCTTGCTGGCCAATGTTTTTAGTAGCTCATTTTCCTATTTACTCAGATTAGGTGATTTATGCGTGTTCTTTTCAGTTAAAAAAAAATGCAACCAGTGTTAAAACATTGGGCAGCCAAGTTGTAATGGAGAAAGATTACCAGTTTTTCACACCTATTAACTATGAAAAATTTTAAGAAAGACATTCCTAAGCCATTTAGGTACTTCATTCATTGCCAGCATTAGTATATTAAGCTCCATCAGTCAGAATGTATAGTTACAGATAAAGGTAGCTCATGTCATAAGGGTTTCATTGTATAATTAAACAAAATTAGAGTTGTATGTTCAACTTCTGAATTAGATTATCCAGCTAGTAGTGATCAGGGCTACTAAAAACTTCTGGAAAATGTTATCAAATATAAAGAAATATTTTGTAAAATTGTGGAAAAAAATTGCATGTTTCAGTACCCAAAATGACTGCACTCAGATAGTTTGTTACGTTTTAATAGGCAACTTGTATTAATTAATACATTACTTGACACATCAGTTGCTATATGTAGGCAGTTCCATTTTGACATTTTCTTAAATGCAGTACAGACAAAGCTTTTCATAGTACTGCATCAAGGTCTCCAAACATGGCAAACAGTACAACACAGACATAGGTAGTCATGTTGGATGAATGAATATATTAGAGGGAAAACAGTTAACTGTGACTGTTTTGCTGAAAAATTAAATTATAAAGCAATTATTGAGCTGCTGTCCCACCCCACTCCTAATTATACATTAGGGTGTAAAATTTAGTTCCAGAATCCATTAAATGCAAAGTATGTACCTTTCTAAAAACTGTGATAAGCGCAATCATCATGAAAGTGATCATTAGTAAAGGTGTCGATTTGTTCTTCCCTACATTTTATATGCATGCAGTTAGGTCACTCAAACTTGCATAGATTCAGTGAAGCAACTGTTATGAATATGTTCAGCATTTCAAACACCCAAGTCATTTAATCTTTCTGTATTTTACATTAACATTAATGATAACCATTAATGGCAGGGACACAAAGACCTACAGAACAATGCTTTGCAGACACTGTCTCATCCATGTCAATGGAGAGATTCTCAACACTTCTCATACCTAGTGCTTAATCATCTTTAAGTGGGGATATGATCAAGCTGTAACTTATAGCCCACATGACAAAAGTAGGCATATAGTGAATCATTTTATGAATGACTTATCCTGTCTTCCTTACCTTAGCCTGCAACATGTTGTTAAATTGTTATGCTTGTTATACTTGAAATTTCTAAATAGTTTAGAATTTTTAATGAAGAGGATAATATCCTTAAATATTTAAAAATGCAGATTTTGCAAAGAGAGAGAAAGATAAAAAAAGTAAAATTGTATAAAGTTTGTGATTGCAATTGTCCAGTGGCCCTGCCAGCGGCTTAACTGTATTCAGGTATTTAAGGCAACGCTCACGGGAATGAAGAAATAATGTGTCCATGATCACAGCCAAGCCAACACTATTTACACTGCATGTGCAATGAGCCTTGATGCACATCATGAATGCATGCAGACAGTCAAGCCATTGTGTGCATTGGGCAGCTCCTCATCAAGGCCATAGTACAAACACAGCCAGATGATGACATAGTATCGCACCACTGGATTAAAGTAGAAGCAGCTGAGGTAAATACTGAATGTGCATGACCACCTCTGGTAATTGTCATGAATCGATTGCCACAGAAAACTATATTGACTATGTACAGTATCATACATGCAGAGAAATATTCAATGAAAGGGAAATATAAGGAGTGGTCAAGGTTGGATAGTAGAAGTTTCACTATAGCAACAAAAATCACAGAGATGGATAGAAAAGTGCAAAGAGAGCTGCACACTAAAGCAGATCTGCAAAACACAATGGAGAAGGTGTTATAACAATACCTGAATATAGAATAATGTAACGCTTAAACAGGAGCAGGGAGATACAGTAAAGTAACGCGATGATGTGACTTCACCAGTCGTGACAACATCAGAGTGTGAGCAGTTGGCCTATAGTATAATGTCAATGTCATTAAAATATGAAAATATGACACCCTTAGTAGAATCTACTCATCAAAGCAGTCCAGTTGGCAGTAAATCCTCAGTTCCTTAAAAAGAACCATAGAAACAGTCAGACTAAAAGGTTTCATAAAGCATAGTTGACAGGGAAATGTTGCACATTTACAGAGTGGTAGTAAGATAAGATAGCTAGGCCTCAAGGGACTTGAACCCATGTGCTTCTTACTAATAGTCTCTATACAAGGGCATTAGCAAGGGGAACCTCAGAAGCGCTCAGTGTGAGATTTGTCATAAAAACGTATATATCAAGGGAATACAGAACATTTGTGGACTAATGGCTAGAAAAGAAAGACAGGGCTCAATGACAATGAGCCCATGACTTTCTCATTGATATTCTCTACTCCAGTGCATTGACAGGGGAATCCACAGAGTAAAGGGTGGCATAAGATATAGCGATATCTGGTGCATATAGCACATGTGCATACTTCAAGTCATTGCAGAACAACATACAAGAAGATTATAAACCCCCTGCCCACTAAAATGACACAGAGCAAATCACTTCATGAGTACAGTGAGTCATCAAAGTGGTTAGGCTAAAGGTGTTACTTTTACTTTATGTCAGATTTGCACACGGTTGCTCAATGAGACATAGGTCATTTGAACAAATGAAGACAATATCCTTCATAGTACAGGACATGGATCAGACCTCATTTTTACCTTAGAATGGGAAGGGTTATCTCTTGTTGGTTATACATCTGCCACAACATCTGAAACCCATTATGTAATGCATGACGACCCCTTCGTGAACATGTATGGTGTGTTTATCTTTTACATTATTCTGCATTCGGGTGTTGTCATAAAACCTTCTCCATTGTATTTTGCTGCTCTGCTTTGGTTGGCAACTCCCTTTGTACTCTTCTGTCCATCTCTATGGTTTTCATGTCTATAGTGAAATTTCTACTATCCACCCTTTACCATCCCTTACATTTCCATTGCGTGGAACATTCTCTGCATATATGTTACTGTACATTTTCAACATAGTTCTCCATCTGTGGCCATGGGGTCACAATGAGTGCCAGTAGTGCTCATGCACATTCACTATTTACCTCATACTTTAATCCAGTGGTGAAATACTCACACTTGATCTGGCTGTGGGTTTTTACTGCAGCCATGATACAGAACTGCCCATTTGCACACAGCGGCTTGACCACATGCATTGGTCATAGACATCAAGGCTCATTGCGCATGCAGTGTAGTGTTGGCTTGGCTGAAATTATTTGTTCATAAGTGTTTACCAGGTTAATGACCTTATGGACAAAGTGTTTCTGCATTCCCATGAATGTTGTCTTAAACATCTGAGTACACTGATAAGCAACTGGCAGGGCCAACAGAAACATTTCCATAACTAGTTCTGTCAGTTACCATAAAATAATTAGGGTGGTTCCACAAAGTATTCTACATTTCTATACTAAAATTTCAAATATTTTCTTATGTGCTTTTACGTTTCCATCATCCATGTGAAGCTGACCTTCCAATATGCTTAATAATCCTAAAAAGTCTTCATCATTTCTGGAAATGATTCTGTATGAGAATATGTATACATCTAGAGTCAGCTTCAGTTATTTTGTTAGTTACTTATTGCAATGGCATTTTTGATAAACCAGCCACATAACGATGGTATAGGGGTATTTTGTATTTATTCTGGGAATCATACCATGAAGCAGTTAATGTAAATCTTTTGATGTAGGCAACCTCTTATTGTCACCAAAATGTTGTTAACAATGTTTATGGGTTTCAGTTTGCCTGGACCTTCTACCCCATGATTAATGATACATTTATTTAATTCAGTAATCAAATCAGTGGTATCTTTTTCTATTTTTGAATATTTTTTTATCAGCAAGGGGATGAGTTCTAGAAGCAAAAGCTATGGGTTTCCTCACCTCGTGGCATTATGTGTCAAATTACAGCTCTATTAATATATTCAGAAATATCACATGCCAGTGTAACCAGTATGTGTTGGTCATAATTTACCAAAACGTTATCTTAAAGTAATGAATTTTATTTTTTAAGTCATTCTTTTCATTTCCATGGAATCCTTCCCTTTATTGACCAGTGATATCCTGTTTCTTTATTTTGATTATTTTATACATTTCAAATGACCAGAATTTCACAGAATGGCCAGATTTTTTTTTCTCATAAAATGTGTGGCTTTCTGGCAAATCATTGAGGAATGTATTCACTACATGAATATAAGCATTTGATTTTCAGATCTCATATCCTTCAGAAAAATGCATGCTAATGTAAAATCTTTTATTCTAACAACTTTGTAAGTTCATAAGAGTAATATTTAAAATCTGCCCTTGGTTTTGGGACCCTACCCCCCATTATTTTTGGATTTGTTCATACTTCTTGCAATAAGATGTCAACAGCTGAGGATTAGGTATATCCATTCCTTAGCTGACTGAACAAAAAAGCTTGCGATTCTTCCACACAAGTTGGAGGAAGAGTAGGACCCATCATCACTTGCTTTTACTTCTCATATAAATGCCAGATAATTTTACTTGCTATGACTGCTTGTAAAAGTGCAAGCAGTCCATTCATATTCATGAAGTAGTGCTGTGATATTGCATTTGTCTGTGGCAGATCATATTAATGTTATATTCATTTTCTTGCTGCCATGTTAGAGCTGTCATAGTTTGCATGTTTCAGTAAGTCATGAAAATGTTTATAATCATTATTATAAATAAAATCTTGCTACAGAAACTGCTTCATTGATCTCTTCCTCTCCTCAGGGGTTGGATGAAGTGGATGCCTTCAATATAATTGTGCCTCGGAACAATTTAGTAGTCATAGTAAAGCAATTAAGATGCCTTGGAATATGATTTGCACTATCTCTGTCTTACCAATATCATGTGGAAACTTGTAACAATGTGCTGAAACTGAACTACAGACCACATATTTTCACTTATGAACCTAGAAGAGCAATTTGTAAGAAATTACTAATTTTGCAGGTAGACTATATTAAAAGACAATAATGACCTTTAAAAACTGTGCATGCTACCTATGTTCATTATTATTAATTTTCTCTTTTCTTGGGAACTGGCTGAAACAAATCATATTTCAAACAGCACAATTCTGACAACTGTCTCTCTTGATTCCCCCTCTGACACTTCCCAGCACTGAAGACACTGACCTCTGTTTCCCATTGTCTGCAGTTGTATTTAATGTTGCAATGAGATACCATGCACAACCAATGTCAGATAATCACACTTTCTATCCAGTCGTCTTTGCTTATTATCTAAAACCAATATCTTCCATTGTCATGGTAAACTCTGCATGCTTTATATGCTGCCTGATGACTTATAGTCAGCTCTTCATAATCTTAATATTTATAAACTTTGGGAAATAATGCAGGACATGGGTTTATGCAGAGAATGGGTTAGTATTGTTTCAGACATGCATACTTCAACTTGGCCTAGAGTCAAAATTTCTAAGAAATGTCATCTTATGCAAAAATGTTAAAAGGTGAGATTCTGGGCTGTTTCTTGGCACCATAGATTCATAAATTTATAGATTGTCACTAGGTTAATGACCTGGGAGGCCTTCCTGAACAAAGCCAATTTTTTTCAAAAGAATAATGATGTCATGTATATGAATAGGACATTGAGGGCCAGGCATTTATAAGCTACCTCTGTCCATAAGGGACATGGGTGCCAGGCCAAGTGTATATTTCCTATTCTCCAACCACTGATCTAGGTTGCGCTTGAACTGGGTAATAGACAAACTCATCTTCACATGGATGGAAAGCCTGTTCCATAGGAGAAGCATTCTCTGGAACACATATCTGTCTCTCCAGCATGTTCTGTTTAAGTCACAGTCACAATTGAGATCCTTAGAGTTTATATTTCTGGTACTCTTTCACTTATGAATATGTTGGAGATTCATAAATTTGGATTTTGAGGATGCCCTGTAAGTCAGGCATAGAATACCCATCAGCAATCTATAGGAGTCTGAGTAGAGGGAAAGGGCTTTAAGGCACTCTGCATAAGGCATGTATGGTATGCCCTGTATTCTTTTTGTAAGGAACCTCTGTGGTTGCTCTAGTTGCTGCATATGCCTGGTCAAGTACATACCAATGGGAGCATTGTACTTTTTGACTGGTCTGATAAGGGTGGAGTACAGTGGAGTAATGACCTTTTGGACCTAGATACCATGCCATTATTTATAGCTTGCATAACATAAAAGGATGTCATCACCACTGTGGCCATGTGGTGGACAAAGGTAAGGCTATTGTCTACATGCATATCCAGATCCTTGAGAAATGAGTCGACTCTTAGGGATGTACTATTAACATGGTAATTAGCTGGTATGGTTGGCTTCTCAAAGGGTACAATTATGTGTTTCTTATCATTGAGTTTAAGACCATAGCCTTGACACCATTTGTTAGTCAAAGAGAGACCTTCTTGAAAAATGCTAGTGTCTAGATGAGAGTCAATGATAACCTCCAGCTTACAATCATCTACAAACAAAGTCATCCACAAACTTTCAGCATTTGCTTTCATTTCAGAGAAATAGATGCCAAAATGGAGAGGGCCCAGTACTGACCTCTGAGGAACACTGCCAGTGACTGGCCTCTTGGTGGAGGTGGCCTCACCTTTTTTGACCTCCTGGGTCCTATCAGTGAGCTAGTTGGCTATCCAGCGGGTTACCATGGCTCTTACTAATCTCTGTCAGTAAAAGATCTTTATTAAAAGTTGGCATGAATGCCCCAAAAACAAGGAAACGAAATATACAGTTATTAGAAAAGCAGAAACATGGCAAGGGGATATGGAGAAATGCAGTTTGTAGTGCATACTTATTTCTCTGCCTGACTGTGGCACTCAGAACCTAGATCAAGAAGGATCATATTTATGTTCGATTGTCCAGGTGGTTGCTATTATTCTGTGGCAGCATAGCCATTCCCTCTCCCTCCATATTTAGATTGGTGGTCTCTACATGGCCTATTTTTACCCATTTTTATTCCCCTCATTCCTTTCCTGGGCTAACCCAAGATCCAGAATATGTTAACAATTTGGTAACAATGCTGCACATGACTAGTGGTCAGTGTGCCAGGGGGACATGGTGAGTGTGCCATGCAGCTAGAAGAACAGACAGGACTGGTCATGCCATCTGTCATACCACCCAATCAACAGACCTGTGAATAAGTGAGTTATTATGCTAAACATGTACAACACTGCACTAGGCTGTCTCTGAGGCTGTGCTACATGCAATGAGTCAGTCCAGGGAAGAGACACATGTCAATTATCATATGCTCTTTCTCACCCAAAACTGCCTCCGGGAAGGCATATATACAACCAGTGATTCACAAAATTGTTCAGATGGGTAGATCAGCATGGTCACCCCTACGTTATTGCAGTTATGAGCACAGCAAAAAGGCCATGTTCAGCCCTTAAGGAAGAGGTAAGTGCTGGGGATTTTAGTAATAAGGTAGGGCAGGGAGATGGATCAGTGTATACTAGGGGCTACATGTGAGAGTGTATGCAAATATGTGTGTGTCTGCCTGGGAGATAGTGTGGGGGTGGGGGTTATGTGGGACTGAAGTAGGTGTGTATCTGTGTGTGTGTGTGTGTGTGTGTGTGTGTGTGTGTGTGTGTGTGTGTGTGTGTGTGTGTGTGTATGTGTGTGTGTGGATGAGTGTGGGATTGTGATAGGGTAAGTAGGGAGGCTGTTTGTGTATTTATGGGTGACTGTGGGTTGGGGTGGCTGTCATACCTCCACACAGCCCAAGACTAATGAGCATAATCTAGAAAGCTGGGTGGGGGGATCACTACTATCCAAGGAATACTACTCTTGTTCCATAACAGCACTTTGACAATACAGGTATTGGGAGGGTGAAGGAAAGCATGCTAAAAACTAATTAAATAGTACAGACATTGGGTGTGGGGGGTGGATGGAAGCACTAGATGCCAGGCTGGGATGTGCAGTGGATTCTTGGACAGGTATGTGGACTGTGGTGTGTGTGTTTTTATTTGAATGTGTGTGTGTGTGTGTGTGTGTGTGTGTGTGTGTGTGTGTGTGTGTGTGTGTGTGTGTGTGTGTGTGTGTGTGTGTGCGCCTGTGTGTCTGTGTGAGAATGACTGAGGAGCAGATGGATGCCTAGAAATACACAATGCTGATCTGCACATTGTGGTAGTTAAATGTAATTCAGACATGGCTTACATGTCTATGAATCACAAGCTATCTTATGTTGGAGCAGAGCCTTTGTAGAATGAACTGTACCCTTTAATTAGTCTCTGGGTAAGTGAAACTTATATTACATATTCAAAGAAGTTCGCAAAAGACTTCTGTCACACAAAAGAAATGGAAGAAAAGGAAGAAATAAATCAGATTAGATGCTCTAAATTTTACACTAGGTATTTATGTTGTTGAAATATATTTGAGTAATTTGACAGATACTTGTCTAATGATTGCTTACCTTAAATATAAATTTGAGATCTCAACAGGAAATTTATTGAATGAAATGAATAGTAAAAATGGAAAATTTTCAGATGTTACCCTCGCAATAAGCAAAAAGGTTTTAGTATGTGTGTTGATGTTATGCCCCTATTATGAGAAAATAATAAAGGTTTTCACAGAATTACATGTCTGTAGTGAAGGAAAATGTTGTTGAGATAGTAACTCTACCATCCATTACTCAGGGTGAACACACACAATAATATTCTTAACAAAGTGTATCTACATGATACCAAAAGTGAGGAATAGAATTAAATAGATTCAACAACACTGTCTTAATTTGTAGATTTACATCATTTGCATAATGGTCAAATGTGTTCATGCTGTTCTGAAGTTCTAACAACTACTATAACTAATGTAAAACTAAAGAGTTTATCCATCTTAATAATGTAAAACTAAAGAGTTTATCCATCTTAATAATGTAAAACTAAAGAGTTTATCCATCTTAATATATTCAAAACATTATTCTATGACCAACCACATGCTGCCACTGATGGTGTAAGCTCTTATGTTTCAAAAATCCACCAACCTCAATTTATTTATTTCTCTGTTCTGTTTTTAAAAACTAGTTACAGCCTACTCAGCCTGTAATTTTGATGATCCTTTATAGCACCCTGCTTAAATAACCTTATGGATTACCATGGGCATAATTATGGCAAGAGATCTAGCTTGTTTCTGTAGTATAGTTGAAAATATATTGTTTAAAATCACTAGAAATGCTACTGATAGCTGCCTTAGATATTAACTTCATATAAATATTGATGGTTTACATTGTTATTTGTGGAAGATATGACTGTCTGATAAACTTGCAATGATTTCTGGATATCTGACTGTTAATATATTCATCACTGATTTACCTCTCTGAAAATGGACATTGTCCAGCTGGGCATACCTAGGCAACATAAATAAATCCACCAGTTAAATAATACAAAATAAATAGCATTCTTTAATAAAAACTTGATAGATTTTGCAATTTATCAAGCATTAGAACTGTTCAACATTTTGACCTGAAAAATTTCCTGCAGTCTGACAATACCCCCAACTCAACTTTGTCAGGAAGTCACTTAGGTTTTCTACCAACTCCACTGCCTTTTTCCCAGGTTAACTTCATTTTTTCCTGAATGTATGTGTGATACTTTTCCATCAAACTAATGGAATCAACATAACTGATTCTGCGTTTTCACTTCTTACTCAGTTTAACATTTTAACATTTTAACAATCTGTGATACCCTGCCTCTGTCTTCCTTATCTACAAATCCTCTTATAGCTCTCCTGTTCTAATCTTCAGAAGTCTCATTTCTTATACCGATCCGTCCTTTTGACATGCTCATAAAATGTGACAACAAACATATTATATTAAAGTATTTTTATTTGTTCCCACTTTAGTTACAGCCACCACTTTAAAAAGTATGAGACAGATCGCTCATTTTAGCAGTTTCTGAACAGTCCTATATATTCATTTCCTCCTTGCTGTATATCCAGCTTCATTTTACGAGGTTGGAAGTACTCTACCCCCATTTTCCTTACTTCATATGTGATCCATGCATTTATATTTTAAATCCTTTCTTCCTTCAGTTTTTGACTCAAGAGACACGTAGAACTTCAGATAAAGCTAACCCTGATATGACTATCACTTCACCTTGTACCATGGCCCAAGGATACTTTGAACTTTTTTGTAAGTAATCTCATTTTTTTCTCAAATGAATTAATGTACAATCAATAGAACAATCATTTAAAACAAGTTTCTGCTTTTTGCATGATCCAGTCTGCTATGTCAATGGGATAAATTTCTTCTTAAGTGAAA